>NW_008588939.1:8191-40755 GCF_000691845.1 Merops nubicus
AAAAGCTGGGACCACTTGCAGGGAGTCAGGACTGTCTGCTCTGTGGAGTGCACTCCACAGAGCTTCCTGGTTCAGCGAAGACCTCCTGACTCTCCTTGAAACTGGGCCCTGGTCTGTTTAGGCCTTTGCGAACGTGGGCAGATTGGGTGACAGTCGCCATGTGGGCACTTTTTTCTTATGCGTTTAACTTACTGGTTTGGCTGATTCCCATGCCAATTATGGGAAACCCTGGTTCACTGTTTGTACCACCTGTTGTGGGCTGAGTCACATCTTTTGTGGGATCCTTAGGGGTGGTGTCGATTATGTACCAGCTGATGGACTTGTTTGTACCCCCAGCGATCATTCATGGAATGTCCTTTTTGTTTACAATACAGTCTGTGTATTGGTTCATCTTCCTGCTGGCTGTATCATTCTTGTTGGGCCTGGTCATTGGCAGAACAGAAGTACAACGTCAAAGGCTTTGATCAAGCCCAGGTAAATGATGTCAGTTGCTTGTCCCTTGTCTCTCGATGCTGTGATCTTTTCATAGAAGGTCACCAGGTTTGTCAGGCATGATTTGCCCTTGGTGAGGCCATGTTGATTATGCCCAAACACCTCTTTGTTATTCTTCTGTCTCAGTAGGGCCTTCAGAAGGATCTGCTCCATGAGCTTTCCAGGCACAGAGGTGAGACTGACTGGCCTGTAGTTCCCTGGTTCTTCCTTCTTACCCTTTTTGAAAATGGGGGTTGTGTTTCCCCTTTTCCAGTTAGTGGTGATTTCACCTGACTGACATGACTTTTGGAATATAATAGAGAGGGGTTTTGCAACCTCATCCGCCTGTTCCCTCAGTACCAGTGGGTGTATCCCATTGGGTCCCATGGACTTGAACACTTTCAGATTCATCAGGCAGTCTCAAACCTGATCTTCGCTTACGATGGGCAGCAATTCAGTCAAGACCCTGCCATTGTCTTCTGTGACTCCAGGAATGTAGTTGGAGCCCTTGCCGGTTAAGACTGAGGTAAAGAAGTCATTGAGAACCTTGGATTTCT
Source organism: Merops nubicus (assembly GCF_000691845.1). Lineage (NCBI taxonomy): Eukaryota > Metazoa > Chordata > Aves > Coraciiformes > Meropidae > Merops > Merops nubicus. The sequence continues at coordinate 9,220 of NW_008588939.1, forward strand.
CCATGTCACTTGTAACCGGCTCATCTGTTTCCTTTCTAAGGGGACCCACAGCTTCCCTAATCTTCTTTTTACCATTAATGTACCTGTAGAAATTTTTGTTATTTCCCTTGATCTCCTTGGCTAGATTTAATTCAAACTGAGCTTTAGCTTTTCTAACCAGGTATCTTGCTGCTCAGGCAGCTTCCTTGCATACCCCCCATTCTAGCTGTCCTTTCTTCCACTCCTTGTAAAGCTTCTTTTTGTGTGTGAGTGTGATCAGCAGCACCCTGCTCAACCCGGCATATTTCCTATCATTCTTTCCTGCTGCCTTCTTTGTTGATACGCATTGCTTCTGAACACAGAGGAGGTGCTCCTTGAATACTGACCAGCTGTCCTGGGCTTCCCTTTAGGACTTCGTTCCACAGTACTTTGGCCAGTGGATCCCTTAAGTGATCAAAGTCTGCATGTCTGAAGTCCAGGGTCATAAGCTTGGAACACATCCCCTTAGTTGCCCTCAGGATCTTAAATTCTAGCACCTCATGGTCACTGCAGCCAAGGTTGTTCCTGAGCTTGACACTGGCCACCAGCCCTTCCTTGTTGGTGAAAATGAGGTCCAGCATGGCATCCTTTCTTGTTGGTTCCTCTACCATTTGGAGGAGGAAGTTTTCTATGCATTCCAGGAACATCCTGGATTGCTGGTGGCTTGCCATGTTGTCCCTCCAGCAATTATCAGAGTGGTTGAAATCTCCCATGAGGACCAGGGTTTGTGAATGTGAAGCCTCTTCTATCTGCCTGTGGAAAGCCTCATCTGCTTGGTATTGTTGATCAGGTGGCCTGTAGCAGACTCCCCATATTCATATGTGTAATGGATACATATGAAGTTTGTCTGGTGATAATTCATATAAGTTGAGCTCAAAAAAGATGTCATAGTTTTCGCAGGAAAAGGGTGATAATGGAAACAATCAAAGGTCTTGTTGCAAAATACCTTCAACAGCTCTTTTCTTTTAAATTTTGTTAGTAAGAGCAGCAGTGGTGATGCGACTTCCCATCAAGCACAAGAGCCCAGGTCTTCAAATTCCCTGTCCTGGCTTTTGCACTGTACCACTACCTCAGCCTACCCTTCCAACTGCCCTCTCCCAGTTCCTCAGATTCACATTCATGTCTCCAGCCATGTAGGGAACAGAGAATTCAACTCTCCACACTTCAAAGAACTTCAAGGAGAACTGAGACTCCCATTTGCTTTCTTTGTTGAAGATCATGTTTCACTTCTTACAAAAAAAAAAAAGAAAAAAAGAAAGCCAAACAAGAAAACAAAACAACAACAAATTGGCAACGACAACAACAAAACACACAAAACCCCTCAACAACAGAAAAAAAACACCTTAGGCTACACATTAAGCTGGTGGAAAGCAGAGGAGCATGCGTTCCCTGTTGTTCTGATCCTACAGCATTGTGCTGAAAATAATTCGAGATGTATTGAGAAAGAAAGACAGAAATGAGCACGTTTTCATAATCTAGCACTGAAAGCACTCAGTTGTGAGGTGGCAATTGTAACTAGTTTCTGCTCACAGGGCTGCATTTTACTCAGAGACTGAGTAATTTATATACAGATAGAGCTTTAGAAACAAGGAGCAGAACTTCCTTCTCACAGAGAAGGCAGTGAAATAGTCACACTTTACCTCTGTCTCTGTATACTCTGTAACATCAGTTTTGTCCTTGCACAGCATCTTAGCTTGGAGAACTTGAGTAAAGTCTGTATATTGATGATAGGGTGATTTTGAGAGATGTGTGGGCTGGATCCCGGTTAGGTTTTTGGTTGAACTGAACTCCTACTCCTAGATAAATTCTCTAAGGTATTACATAAAAGCTAGACAATGGTCTAAAGGACACCCTTTTAGAAAAAAAAATTAGCAACCACAGCTGCATTTCATAGGAGGTCTGAGTGTGCTTGAGAGTCTCAGAGCTCACCAGTCTGGGCTTCTCAAGATGTTTCAGCAGAAGAATGCCAAATTTTCAAACTCACACCCGACCTATATAGGAAATATAGATGGACTTTTTCAGTACTTATATGCAGGCACGGCTGCAGAGCTCAAGACATTAAAAGAAATATAACGTTTCATCTTGCATACTTTTGAACGGGACTTACAAACTTCCATTTAATTCCTGTTTTACATAAAAAAACCACCACCAACAACAACAACGACAAAAAAAACCCCACAGGTGTGCAAGGTGCTTAGAAATCTAATATCTCTTTGGGATTCTGATTTCCCTTTGATTTAATTTGGAATTGTGGTATAAATAAATAAGGATATGGCGTTGAAAGTTCATTATGAATTTGGTCCATTTGTCCTTTGTAGCATAATTTTAAAAGTGTAAATAAGAGTTCTTCTTTGTAATAAATTAGAACTTTGAAGAGTTTCAAGTTTAGATACAGGATCTGAAATTTTCAGATTAGTGGAAAGGATGTTTTAATAGCCACCAGCTCATTTATTCAGTCCTGGCTCTGAGAAGCAGTTGAATCTTTCTGCATGTTATTAGGAAATTCAACATTTGGAGACCTCACACCAAAGCTTGACTGCACTAACAAATGAGTGCTTGGAGAGGAACATGTTTTAGTGGGCAGTTTCAGGCTGGACATGAGGAAGTTCTTCACCATGAGAGTGGTGAGACCGTGGAATGGGTTGCCCAGGGTGGTGGTTGAGGCCCCATCCCTAGGGGTCTTTAAGGCCAGGCTGGATGAGGCTCTGGGCAGCCTAATCTAGTGGGAGGTGTCCCTGCTCATGGCAGAGGGGTTGGAACTGGGTGATCCTTGTGGTCCCTTCCAACCCTGACAGATTCTGATCTGTTTTAGCAGAGGACTTTAGAGCCCTAATGGCTCAATGGTTGGACTTGATGATCTTGGAGGTCCCTTCCAACCTAAAGGATTCTATGATTCTATGTTTTACCTATCCCAAAAGACTCAACAGTTTGAAGCTGATGGGTCTTCTACCAAATGACTCTCTGTAGTGTAACTCATTCTCCTCTCTGGTCATACCTCTACCCCTTTTTGCAATAATGAGCTACTTCAAATGGCTATCAAGTGTTTTGCCACTGCCTGCAGTCCTGAGGAAGTATGTGGTCTTGAAAGCAACTGAAATCTTTCTCCCTTCAGCCCTTGGTTGGGCAGCTCAGACAAGACTGAAACTGCTATTTAGCAATGAATTAGATATGATCTAGAGCAAAATGAGAAGTAGATGAGTAAGTGTATGCCAATTTTTCATAGTCCCACTTCTGAGAACCACACTTGAAAGTGTCAAGTGGGTGAGATCACATAAAGGTGTTTTGTTTTTATTCAAAGGGTCAAGTGTTTTAATACAGGCTTGTCTTTGGAATTAATTTAGTGTAACACGTGATTTCCTTCACTCGTCTTTTTCCAGCACTCCAGTTCCTGAAATATATATGATGATGCATGCAGCACAAATAACTGGTTACCATAGGAACAACTGTAATAGTGATCCCAAATCAGGGTTGGGTTTTTTCAGGATTTTTTTTTTTTTTACCATACTTTGAACTTACATAAATCTCCTAGCCTTCTTTCATTTGCAAATCATTCTGGAAAAACGCTCTTATTTGTCATGATTTGACCATAAATATACAAACATTTTCAGTGTGTTTGCAGTATCCTTCTGTTCTTGTTTAATTTTTACTAGAAAGATGAATGTTAAAAAAAAAACTTCCAGGAAAGGAATTTGGTATCCATGACATAGTAGATGACAGCCTTATGATAAAGATCACTGCTTCCAACACTACCGTGCTGATATTACTGATGTAAGCAAAGTGCTTGTTTTTCTCTTCTTTTTCCCCACCATAATTTGCCATCTTTAGATTCTTCCAAATGTAGATGTTATTATTTCGGTCTGTGTATGTCTTTTTCATCCGAGCCACAAACCACACTCACACTTTGCTGCAATCCTATGCATAGGTTTCTAGGGAAATAATCAAGGATGTCTACCTTGGTGATGCTCTTCCCCTCACTGTTCCCAGGGAATTGGAGCAAGACCCATGTCCCAAAACCAGTAAAATTGCCTTAGTACTGGTAAGGGCACTATGAAGAATGAGACACTTCACCTGGCAATTGGAGACATAATGAACGACTCTTCTGAAGTCACCTTTGGCCCGTTCTTAGCTCCATTTACATTTTAGAGAATAAAGCTACCATCTACATTTGTATGGCTATCACAAAAGTTCTACAGCAAATTTACTTAAAGGTTTGTGTCTTTAAACCACCATTAAGTTAATCTCCATTCTGGGTAGCACAAATGAGTAGGAGAAACATGGGGCTTCCTTGGAGTGCAAGAATTTCAATCAAAAACAAGTAAGTACTTCTTTCTTTTGGTCATGCAGATTACAGTGCACAGCTTAAAAAATTTCAAAAGGAATTAGGAGAAGCTATAAAATAGCCCTCGGTAAAGAATGTGAACTAGATATGATTGGAGATATCTGACTCCATTGCTGTATTTAGGTAGTCAGTTCTACATATGGCCTGTACCTTGCATGAATGTTGGGATGTTAGGGTATATCTGTGGTGCAGCCACAGGAAGTCATACTGAATTTCAAGCTGTTATGAGCTGTTAGCAGTCTATCTGGTTAGCTTAACATGAGCTGTATGCTACACTGCAGTCACCAAAACACATGAAGCACTGACCTAAGAGTTTTGACAAGCTGTAATTTTCTCACCAAAAGCATATTATAGGGAAAACTCCTACACCAAATCTATTCCAAAACTCTCTTCTCCCACCTAGCAAAAATGAGACTTATTATTTAATCTACATAGTTTAAACAAATAGTTCCTGTTATAAGCTTCCACCTTGTAGAACTGAAGGTTTTTCTGTCAGTAGGGCTGTATCACTTTCTGTCAGATGAGAAAATAAATCATAATAAAGGGAGTTCTCTGTTCCATAGCTTGGCCTTTCTGAAGTAATACCACATGTAATTCTAAATAATTATGGAGCTTACTGAGGCTTTCTTATCCACTGAAAGAGCTACAGTACATTTCTTGTTGCAGTTGGCTCTTAGTTGTTTTTTTCCATACAAACTATTTAATTTAGTTGCAAAGCAGATTCGTTTTTTTTTTTTTTTTTTTCTATTTGACATACAGAATTTAATTATAGTAAATATTTGACACTAATTAACTGTAGAGGACCTGACTTGGTTTATTAGATTTGGACATTTAACTGAAGTGCATTTAGCAGGTAACCATGTTTAGGGGTATAAATTCTATAAAACAGTAATTAATTTACATGTGTTTCATTAATCTGGACGTTTGGGTACCTAAAAATGAAAAGTGTGGTATATATTTTATTAGGCAATGACAAGGAACATTTTTTTTCTTTTTTCTTTTTTTATGTAAAAGGGAACAGAGCTTTTGCCAAGCAGCCAAAATTCTATGACATTCTGAAGAAAAAACCACCCACCCAACCAACCAAAAGCACCAACAAATGTTTTTTTCATTCTTTAGGACTTATTGCACTCTTGGTGCACTCTCATCTCTTGGTGGATGTCTCACACCACAAAGGTAGCATGTTAAGTACTATTTTACTGTTTAGGTGGTGGTTGAAGTCTATGAGGTTATTCCCATTGCCTCACATCAAGTCTCTCTCTGCTCCTACCTCCATCAACATATTTGTACATATATTTCTCCTGACCTAGTCTGTTTAAATGATGGAGGCAAAGAAAACATTTAATCTATCATTTCACAAAGAACCTAGGGACAGCTGTGCCCAAGTAGTAACCTCCATCAATAGGAGAGGAAATTACAGGCTCTGAGATTGTTCAGAGCTGTAGTCCTCTATGCAGGGGGGTAAGATGATGGTGGATTCCAGGATGTCATCTGTATCTGAACTAGCATCTTGGTTAACCTTGCTCAAAATCTTTCTCAGTGTAGCAAATTCACAATGTTAAATATGTTAACTTCTGTTTACTCTAGCAGCACTGTTCCTGCTGTTCCCTGGTAACACTAAATAACTCAGATGAATAATAGGAAAAATGTAAATAGATTGTTCTTAAGAACTTGGAGACCTTTTCTATGAATTATGTTGCCAAAGATGTGCTAGGTTTTAGAGCCAAGCAGAAATTTTCCCCAAAATATTCCTTTTGTTGGAAAATACTACTGCTGGAATGTCTTTCAGGAAAAAAACAAAACAAACCAACCCAAATTCTAAAATTTGTGAAGCAAGATAATAAAGAAACAAATATTTCCCCTGGGAAAAAATAAATATTTAATTGTGGAAATTTGAAATTAGTCTTCCTTTCAGAATTAAATTGTCATAACAAAATACAAACCTCATGAAGTTCAACAAGGCCAAGTGCAAGATCCTGAATCTGGGTTGAGGCAATACAGGCTGAGGGTTAAGTAGATTGAGAGCAGCCCTTCAGAGAAGCACTTGAGGATATTGGTGGATGAAAAACTGAATATGACCTGATAATCATGGAATCATTAAAGTTGGAAAAGACCTCTAGGATCATCAAATCCAACCATCAACCTAGCACTACCATGACCACAAAACCATGTCCTGAAGTACCACATTGACATGAATTTTGAACACCTCCAGGGGTGGTGACTCCACCACTTCCTTGGGCAGCATGTTCTGGTGTCTAACTACTCTTTCATTAAATAAATTCTTCCTAATATCCAACCTAAATCTCCCTTGGATCAACTTAAGCCCATTTTCTTTTGTCCTGTTGCTAGTTACTTGGGAGAAGAGAGCAACACCCACCTCACTACCACCACCTTTCAGCCCATGGTGGCTGGACCTGATCCCCTGGTTGTCCTGCACTTGCTGTGTGAGTGCACTCAGGATGGACGGTTCCAGAATCTTTCCCAGCACCAAGGTCAGGCCTAGAGGCCTGTAGTTCTGCAGATCCTTCTTCCAGCCTTTCTGGTAGATGGATGTCACGTTGCCAAGCCTCCAGTCGACCAGGAGTTCTCCTGTTAACAAGGACTGCACACAAATGATGGAGAGTAGCTTAGCAAGCTGCTCCACCAGCTTCCTCAGCACTTCCAGGTGGATCTCATCCAGCCCCATAGAACTGTGAGTATCCAGGTGGTGTAGCAGGTCCTTAACTGCTTCCTCCCGGATTATGGGAGGTTTATTCTGTTCTCTGTCCCTGCCTTCCGACTCAGGGGGCAGAATACCATGAGGATAACTAGCCTGACTATTGAAGGCCTAGGCAAAGAAGGTATTACGTACCTCACCCTTTTCCTCAACTTTTCTGGCTCTTTCTCCTCCCATATCAAATAATGGGTGGAGATTCTACTTGGCTTCATTTTTGTTGTCAATGTATTTGTAAAAACCCATTTTATTATCTCTTATGGCAGTAAGAGACAATGTGCACTCACAGCCCAGAAAGTCAGTCACATCCTGGGCATCAGAAGAATTGTAGCCAGCAGGTAGAGAGAGGTAATTCTACTCTACTGGTGAGATCCCACCTGCAGTACTGCTTTAAGCTCCAGAGTCCTCAGCACAAAAAAGAATCAGACCTGTTGCAGTGGGTCTAGACAAGGTCTACAAAAATTACCAGCACAATGAAACACCTCTTCTATGAGGAAACATTGAAATAGTTACTGGTTTTCAGCCTGGAAAAGAGAAGGTTCTGTGGAGACCTTATTGTAACTTTCAGTACTTAGAGGGGTCCTATAAGAGAGAGGGGTACAAAATTTTTAGTAGGACCTGTTGCCAGAGGACAAAGGGTAATAGTTTTAAACTAAAAGAGGTTAGCTTTAGGCTATGTATAAGGAAGACATTTTTTACGCTGAGGGTGGTGGAACACAGGAACAAGTTGCCCAGAAAGGTGGTAGAAGCCCCCTCCTTGTGAAAGTTGAATGTCAAGTTTGATGGTGTTCTGAGCAACATGATCTAGTTAAAGATAGCCCTGTTATTGCACAGAGGGTGGGACTAGATGACCTTTAAAGGCCCATTCCAACCCAAATCAAAAAACAAGCTAACAAAACCCAAACCAACTATTATTCAGGACTGTTTAGATTTAAACTGGTCGAAGGATTCTTATTAAATACTATTTTTTCTGAAACTTCCATTTTATGATGTGCAAGTCAATCAGCAGTTTTCAGAGAAAAGTAGAAGTGTACAGAATTCACATAGCAACAGAGATGGATTTTAATAGATAGATGTGATTATGAAGTAGATAAGGGGGTGTATGTTGGGGGATAACTGTAATTATTTTTAATTTGAAATTAAAAGCCAAGAATTTTTGAAAAGAGGAGAAAATAGACAAGCAGGATATGAAAAGCACTGAAAATGAGAGGAGCAGAGAAAACAAAACTCATTTGCCCCTTTTGTCCTATGCATACATTTAGCACAGATCTCTTCCCTCCTGTAGATTTAATGAAGTGCTAATGGTTTTGGTACCTTCTTTTTCATTTAGTCATACCTTTCATATTGCAGGTTCATAATGAGGTCATAAGTTTTAGTAAGCACCTAGAGAATAAGTCTTATTTAGGGATCTATCTGTGCTTACAAAACTGTTGAACACAGTTATTCAGAAAAGCAATCACTGGGACTAGGAAATAATATATTTTCAATATACCTTTGAATATTATATTTGAGGATGCCAGCACAGAACCCACATGCCTGTGTTCTGAACCTTCTGCACCTTCAACAAGAGTAGGAAAGTCAAGCTCTGTTGTCTTAAGAACATGCATGATGCCTATTAGCATTTTATTTATGTGTCTTCAGTGTTTATTTGTTTATTAAATTGTCCTGCTTCTTCACAGTAATCCATATCATGTGTTGTAGCAGTTTCTATGGCAACTATGCATTTTTTTGTTGAATAAAGAAAGAATTATGTAAACCAAGCCCATACATAAATTATCAACGCATAAATTGTTGCTATCATGGTTTCCCAGTCCAGTTCTCTGTAGTTTACATATTAGCAAGTAAGCAAGATAATAAATTGACCTTTTTCACCCAGGCTTACCACAAAAATATAAGAAATGGAAAAGTAGGTGCTTTCACTCAACCTGCTATTCAGTAGCATTACTGAGCCAACTTTCTGTCTAGAAACTTTGGTAATATCAGCCTCAAAAGATTCAGAAATCATGAATAGTTCAGTTAAAATCATGTCCCTGTTTTTTAAGAAATCCTGAAATTAATAAACCAAAACAAACCAAAACCAAAACTGACCAAAAACCCCCACATTTTTTATTTGATTTGTACTGTGGAAGTATGTTATTGGTTTTGAAGGGTATTTTATAGCCTAGTTGAGCTACAAAGAGTATATTTTAAGCACAGAAACTTAGATTTTTTGTGTTTCAATAGCATGTCCTGCTTGATAATATTCAACAGTTCTGATCTCAGTCCTGTTAAAATCTGAACGCTGTACTCAAGCATGCAGATATATACCTCTTTAATTAACTTTTTCTTTTAGTTTCCATTTGACTCTATCAGTGTAAAACAACATCCAGATCTCATTTGCAGCTAGATGTAGCTGAAATTAAGGAACTCTAGCTAAGAATTCAGCCTTTAAGTTCTAGATACCAATGGAATAGTCAAAATCTTGGAATCTTTCATGATATTAGAAAAAAAAATATATTCCAAATCTTACTGCAATTTTTCAATTTTGAAAGTGAAAATATTGAATTAAAACATTTTGACATTTGCTGCAATTTAATGTTTTGAGATTTCCATTTGAAAATATTTGAAATGTTGCTCCTGTGAATCAGAAGAAAATTGTTCTGTTAGAGAAATTTTTGCCCAAAATTGCAAATCGTTTCATAACAGATGCCAGACTTTCTGAGGCAAACAGCAAGATCTGAGCTCAGGACTTCTCATACATAGAGCTATCCTGAGCATAACTTGACAACAAAAATCACAACTTATTGCTCATCATTCCTGACTCCCCACATTTTGCCTCCTTAATCATTGTTTTTTTCTTTGTAACCTCAATCAAGAGCAGACCATTCCAAATTAATAACAACTTATTAATTATGCATTTAAAACTATTGCTATTTTTAATATTTGTAATACGATGCCAAAAGAATGTACATTGGGCAACAAGGTTGTCTCCATAAGACGTGCAGTGCATCTTGGTTATCTACATGTGTAATTTTTCTTCATAAAGTCATACATTTACCCTCACTTACAAAAGTAATGTGCTATGCAAGACAACATAATGTGTAATTGTTGCCATTTAAGTCTTTGACTAAGAAACAGAAGTTTATATTTACCATCATGATTAATCTCATTATCTCAGTGGGGTATGTATGCTTTAAAGTACACTTGAAGCTTTTCAAAGACAGAAGGCTGAACAACAATCCAGATATATGCCGTATTTAAAGTACAAGATGTAATTTGAAATTGTGTGGAGGAAGGATTGTATCATGAGCTTTTTCATGATTTACTCTATCTATCCAATGATATACTTTGTCTATCCAGGAAGTTGATGAAAAAAGGAAACATTCAATCCTACTCCAAATCTTGGATTTTTGGGGGGTTTGATTTAATTTTCAGTGTATTGTACATTTAAATATTTTCTTTTTGTTTAATATCCAAATATTATGCAATTACATACCTCTTTTGGATTACTTTGCAAGTCTTTCCGAGTGGAGGTATTAGTAAAATCTGAAGGAGAATTCCAAACATATTATTCATTTTATATTGTTAGAAAATAAGAGATACTATCAGTGTTTCCAATAGACATATAACTTCCATTCTACTCCACACTCGATAAGTTCCTAAAAATTCTTTGTGTATGAAACACTAGGGAAAAAACACTATTCTGTGTAGCTCAGTGAATATGCTGGTTGGAAGTCCAAGTGAAATGTGCTACCTTATAAAATATCCTTTTATTTTTAATTCTTGAGATATCATGAAATAACTATAAGAGATGTTCTCTCTACAAAAGCAAAAAAGAAATTTAGGGAAAATGTGAGAAATTGTCTATTCTTACGTTTTAACTGAAGAAGTATTATGACACATTGTAGAATTCTGATACAGGAAAAAGTCTTTAGCACTGTTGTGAAGTCTTCTAAAAATACATACCTTACTCTGTTGATAATACAGAAAGTAATTATCACTTATATAACAATTTTGATAGCGTCATTCCATTAACATCCCTTTACAGAGCAGCATATCACTATGGACCACACAGGCTGATTCAATAAAGTGTTTTCCCTCAAATTTAGAATATTTTATATTTTAGAGTATTTGTAAACTCAGAGAGCAGAATGGTATTTGTGTCACAGGCAAAAGAATTACTTATCCCTTGTGTCTCACTTAACAGGAATATAAGTGCTTTACATTTTGCTTCAGAATATCTCTTCAATTCAATTTTTCTTTAATTTGTTAATTATCAGTGCAGTACTAATAAATATTATTAAAAAAAAAAAAGATGAGTGAGAGCTGTATAGTCATCTAGGCGCTTGACTAAGTCAATCAGTAGTTCAAAGAAGTGAAAACACAACAATGCATCTCTGTGTCTCTGTTAACAGCTTACTAAGATGATGACCCATCCAATGTCTTTGACTAGGTGTGATTCCAGCAGAAGGATAAGAGTTGGCTTCCTTGCCTTTTTCTTACAAACAAGATCTGGTCAGAAGGACAGAAGTGCAGTCTTTGACTACTGAAGATCAAGAGTGACATTCCATTTGCTCACCCTTTTGATTCACACATGCCACTTATAGATGCATCTATGTCCCTAAAATGGATCTTCAGATCATGAGCCTTCTTTGACTTAGTATTAGTGGAAGAAGCTGACAACACGTCATGTAGACTACTCAAAACGGAGGCAGCTTCAGAGACTAACCAAATTCCCTATAAATTCTGTTTTCTCCCTCCAGGATTTCATCCCTAAATCATGTGCTACAGATGATGTACTGCTAAAAAACCCAAAAGTAGTTATTCAAGCGCAAAGAACATAGTCTATACTGAAGATAAGAAGTACAGATGAGGAAATTCACATAGAAGAGTATCATAGAATCACCAAATGGTTTAGGTTGGAAGGCACCCTACAGATCATCTAGTTGCAACACCTTGCCATAGGCAGGGGTACCTTCCACTAGCCCAGGTTGCTCAAAGCCATATCCAACCTGGTCTTGAACACTTCCAGGAATGAAACATCCATAACTTCTCTGGGCAACCTGTTCCAGTTTCTCACCACCCTCACAGTAAAGAATTTATTCACAATATTTACTATAAATCTACTGGCTTTCAGTTTAAAGCCATTGCCCCTCATCCTAGCACTACAATTCCTGATAAAACGTCACTCCACATCTTTCCTATAGTACTCCTTTAAGTACTGGAAGGCTGCTGTAGGGTTTCCCCAAAGTTGTCTCTTCTTTAGGCTAAATAACCACAACTCTCTCAGCTTGTCCTCATAGGGGAGGTGCTCCAGCACTCTGATCGTCTTCATGGTCCTCCTCTAGCACACCATACCACCACACCAACAGGTCTATGCATTTCTTATGCTGAGGGCCTCAGAGCTGAACACAGTACTCCAGGTGGTTTCTCATCATGGTGAAGTTAGAGGAGCATCACCTCCCTTGACCTTCTGTCCACGCGTCTTTTGATGCAGCCCACAATGCCTTTCTGGACTGGAAGCACATATTGCTGGCCCATATTCAGTTTTTCATCCATTAATACCTCCAAGTACTTCTCTGAAGGGCTGCTCTCAATCTATTCATCACCCAGCCTGTACCCATGTATAGGATTCACCTTGCTGAACTTCATGGGGTTCACATGGGCCTACCTTTTTAGCCTGTCAAAGTCCCTCTGGGTGGCATCCCTTCTCTACAGTATCAACCATGCCACCCAGCATGGTATCATCCACAAAATTCCTGAGGGTTCACTCAATCCCACTGTTCTTGTCCCAGACAAAAACATTGAATAATACTGGTCCATATTTGGACCACTGAGGGATATCACTCAACACTGACCTCCACTCAGACATTGAACTTTTAACCACAAACTTTGAGTGCAACCATATGTCACGGCTGCCCCTAGACCTATAACAGATATTCTCTGTTAACCGCTCCCCCCTCCCAAACAGAAGGGGAAAAGGAATTAGAGAGACACTTATGGATTAAAAAACTGAAACAGCTTTAATGATAACTATTAAAAAAAAAATGAATATATATATCTATATAGATACATATCTATATCTACATAGTTCTCTATATATCTATATAGAGATATATACACAAAGCCAGTATCAAACCCAAGCCTCCCTTATGGCAATTATGTTACCATCACCACTGAGGCTATGGAGTAGGCACTGGGAGAAGTCCCAGACTGGACTCAGCGGCAGACAGGAACAAGGTTCAGAAGATAGATTCTGGAACTGGATTTGGAAATATTTTCCTTTTTACCTTCAATAATATTTAAACTGCAACATCACTGACTTGATTTACTGTGTTGGATAAACTGGGGAAAACTGTCTCATTTTCCTAAAAAGTGGGAAGATTTCTTGTGATTACAGAATGACTTTTAGTAGAAGGCAGGGTTCCTGGTTTGCCATTATATTTAAAGTATTCAGCATGGGCTCTACGTGAACAAACTGATTTTTTTTTTCTATGTTTACTTTTGTTTTTCACCTTGGAAAGAATGGACAACCTGAATATATAAATGTCATAGGGGAGTAAAACATTCAAACAACTCAGTGTTATGAAGCAGTTTGTATTTTTTTCCTTTGTATTCACTGATTAGATTAAAGTCAATCTTTCTATTATATATGTGGTTCCCTAGATGATGGTGCTGTAAGTTTCATTTTTATTAACAATGTCTGTTTGTCTTGATAACAACTCCACAGCTCAAACTTGGGGGATTAGTAATAAGGCATTTCAAGTACTGACTACTTTTATCAGCGTTCATCATGGTGAGTTCTCTTTTTCATTCCTTTTTTCTTTTTAAACTGCAACTAGACTCAAAGCGGTTTGTGCAAACTCTGATCCAGTAACTATTTCCCTAATATGAATGCATAGATCTAGATGTGCAGAAGCTCAGAAGGACCTTTATGTGCAGTAGCTGATATGCATTGGCAACACTTCAGCTCTGTTTTAATTTTCCTTTTGTGAAAAGCAGAAAGAAACAAAAGTACAGTAAAATTTAAATGAAGTAGCATATTCCTATGCCACAGTATTTTAAAAAAAAAAACAAACAAAAAAAAAACCAACAAAATAATCAGAACTTAACCTTCCATGTTTTAATAATAGGTCCTTACCTCAGAGATACCCCAGAGAAAACCATCTATAAATTAGAAACTTCTTGTTTAGGCTGAACAATGATGAGAAATTTGTGTCCGTTTAGAACTGACTTACAGACTGCTTAATGTCTCGTTGAGCACATCAAGCTTCTTTCTTTGGTGCTCAAAGACAGAACATAATTTGGGTGTGCTTTCTAGACAGGTTGCATACTTTGTAGATTATTGCTACTCCAAACTGAAACTGTTGCTCTGCTCATGTGAGATAATAGTTACCTTCTTTCATGACACAGATCCAATAAGGGCTTGATTTTCCACTGGTGCAACCAATGAAACATTTATTAATGATTTTAGAGTTAGTAGAATCAAGACCACTGGCAGAACTTCTAAAAGGAACACCCAAAGAAAGTCTTTTAAAGGTATTTATACCATTTATCTTACGAAAAATGAACATTACTCACCTAAGTGCTCTTGCTAATCCCAGTAACTTTTTTTTTCTCCTTCTTTAGGAGTCCATATACATTTGCAAACCTGACATGCTAGAGGCTTAAGGTACATTAATTCTTGAAATGTTTGTTTGATTTGTTCTCATATACTCATGATAAGACATTAGTCAACTGCAAAATGTCCCTAGCTCCACTTCCCAAAAGATACATAAACTCATGGCAGAAAGTAGTCAAATGCCGTGCATCATCAACTGTAAATGTCAGAAATAGATCTGTGTTTGAAAAGTATGGGTGTTTTGGGCAGCAATAAAGAATTTGAGTTCAAGATTGACAATATAGGACCCTGAAGTCAGAGTTGACAGGAGCTTTTCTGAGTCCCCCATAAGACCTAGGGGAAATCTCTGTACCTTTGTATACTAGATATAAATTTGTATTTCCCATATTCCTTATGTTCTTTCTCATGGTCAGGGCTGTATCTTATGCAATAGTACAGTTGTTCCAGTTAGGAACAATATATGTATGTATAATGTGATGAATATTCATAACACAATATGTTGAAAATATGTCTAAAGTATAAAAAATATTTCACTGCAGTTCATACTTTTAGCTAAATGCATTATTTTCCTTTAAAAAGAAAAAGTACCCAAGGAATATTTGCAAGTGTTCTGTCCAGTCAGATTGAAATCTATGACTGCTTAGATTTGCCTTTCAAGATTTCATCGTAGCTATTAGGATAAGATGTACAAATCACAAAACATTTAACTGTGTCTGCTGTATTTGTATTGATAGTCTGGACCTTAAGCATGCTACCTTAAAATAGTCCTTTGAGGCACATTAATCAATGCAAAATTAAAGTCAATTATGATAATTAAATCTTCTCAAAGTAAAAGGTGACTGTAGTAGTACTCAGCTTTAGTTGAAGCTGAAAAATAAAAAAGGGAACTTACTAAGATCGTGTTCATTAGTTTGGTATTAATACAGTGCCCTCCTAATGCCTCTGCTGATCTCTGAATTT
The DNA here is from genome assembly GCF_000691845.1 of Merops nubicus. Taxonomy (NCBI): domain Eukaryota; kingdom Metazoa; phylum Chordata; class Aves; order Coraciiformes; family Meropidae; genus Merops; species Merops nubicus. Next base: position 24,850 of record NW_008588939.1, read on the forward strand.
TAAATGAAAGGCAGAATTTGCCTTTCATTGCCTGGTGCATGACATTAGAGCTAAATGAGAGATATGGTTGTATCTGCACTGTCACTGTTGGTCTCTCTCTTTTATATGGCTCCTATTCAGTTTATGAAACTCTCACTCCATAAAACATTAAATAGCTACATTATGAAGCTTCATGTGTGGTGTCCTTCAGTTCATTCTTCAAATAGTTTCAGCTGAATCGGGTATTAAGGAGATGGCCTTGTATCTACGATGTTGTGCTCTGATCTTGTTATTGCTGTGACCAGGCTGTCAGCAGTCCTCACTACAGCTCCTCTTGGATGTCAGATCTGTGTCATAAATTTGTAGTTGCAAAAAAAAATCCATTGAACCTTCTTCTCAGCATATCTGGCTCTGCTGGTCTCTTCTGTGCCAATACTGAGAGAAATAGTAATAAATCTGCACTTTAGCACTTACTAAAACAGAGATCAATTTGGTAAACACCAGCAGAGAAACAAATATGTCCTTTATAGCCATTAATAAAGGAAGATAATTGCTGGCATTAATCATGGCATTTAATTTCACCAATATAGTATCTGGACAGTTTGTTTCCTCAAGGTGAGGATTTTCTGTGAGGCATTTTCAAGCACCATGGCTCATGTTTTATAAATAGTTAAACCTTGCCTTCAAATGATTAATAAAGAAATACCCTCTCTTCCAGAATGTCTGTCTCCTTCCTTCCTTCCCCAACAGCATATTGAAAATGCTTCTGGTTTACAAGAAACTATATGTATGTAAATAAAAATTCAAAGATAACCACATCTAACAATTTGAAAGATGCATCATACACTAGTCTATGACTGAATAAATGTGCTTTTCTTCCTCTGAGAAGCATATGTGTTTTTTGTTGTGTTTTTTTGTTTGTTTGTTTGTTTTGTTTTTGGTTTTTTTCTCTTCAAAAAATAGTTTGTTAATCTCCTCAGAACAGAGTGATAATTCCAGGAGAGCATAAAACTGAAAGCACGAGATTTCAATACGATAAATGAAAACAGTTTGATGAGTCAATAGCCCATATTGTAAGTTGAAAAGCTAGAAAGATGTTTAACTTTATTCTCACTTGGGTTCACTGTTGCATTGCAAAGCCACAGCTCCATTTCCTTACCAAAGGCATAATCCTTGTTTCCAGTGACTGCAACACAAAGGAAGACCCATTTTCTATACTGCCAAGTTACGTTATATCCAACTGATCCTGTGGAGCTAGGAAGCTACAGGTGTCATCAATACATAATGGGAGATCATCAAAGAATTTCTGACAGGTGATCTCTAGGACCCAGGAGGGTCCTGGGGGCAGCAGATATTCCCTCCCCCTTCCTTTGCCACCTCTTTAAAAGAGGCAGGAAGTGGGTGCTTTTCTCTCTCTTGCCCTTTTGGTCTTGCTGTGCTGGAGCATCAGCATGCTTGATTCCATGTGGTTTGGAGCAAATTGTGTGCCATCCTAGATTTTGGGCTTGTATATCTTGTGTTTACTTTGTATTATTCCCATCTTTGTATATATCTCTCCCTCCCTTCTTGCTTTCTGTTCCCTTTTAAACAATATACTTTATTTTTATTAACTTCTAATTGGTGCAGAGCCTCTATAACCCCTGTCTTCCTTTGTTTATCTCTTTACCTGGGGAAAACTGAGGGATAGGGAGGGGGAGCACAAATTCAGCTTCACGGGGTCCTGCCCTGAGCCCTTAAACGTAGACACTATATCACCAGAATAGGAAGGATGGATGTGTTTTGGCCTTTTTTGCTGCTAAGACTGTGTCAGGGGGTTCAAGTGATTTTTTTTTTTTTTTTTTTTTAAATGACCTCACAATTAAAGGGGTACAAGGAGATTAAAAATACCACAAGTACTGCACGTAAAATGAATTTAAAGAAACAGTGAAAGCATTTAACTTGGTATTTCAGAGTGCCAGAGTTTGTGTATATATTCCATCCATAGCCTAGGTTCAGATCCTCAGTCACCTCTCTACTCCATGGGCTTTATAAGACTTCAAATATACTCTCATCCTATTTTTGACTTTGAATGATAAGGTTTATCTGTTTTCCTTCCCTCCGTTCCGAGTCAAGCACCCACACTGACATGGAAACAAGTATTTCCATTATCTCTTAATCTTCCAAGTCACACATTAAAAGATACTGAAAATAAATGTATTGTGTGCTTCATTTACCTGGAACAATTGCATGGTAATATCAGATCAGGTATATCAGAAGGTTATAGCAGCATGTAGGCCAAAGTCTGAAAGGGGCATCTAGAGAAATGTACTTGTCACTAAACAGTGATTTTTTCTTCTTAGAGCCTCTGACTTAAGTTGTCTTCAATCTATCCTGTAAAGGAAACATATGCATTGAGTTTCAGGTTGGTGTGAGGACCTTAGTTACTATTTAATATTCACTTTTGGTTTTCAGAGATTTGGTTCTATGTAGGTCTCATTCTAGCCTGGTCAGAATAAAGCAGTGCTTGATTTGGTTCTCAAGACTTCTAGGGATATAAAGGGCATCAAGGGCAAATATGACTTCAAGTCAATGTTAATTCAGACTATTTAGCTTACACAGGCACTACTGTCAACTCAGGAGATATTGGCAGCTCAGAGTAGTAAAGAAGAAGTTTGGACATTGCACATTTTTCACTTGGCAAGAAACGCTATGGTACTAAGAGTAAAAAGACCGTATGTTTGAATTAATTAAAATGGCCTTCACTTAAACAGAAATATGGAAGATTATAAATTTGAACTACTTTGGTTTCTTGGACCACTGAATCCATTCCTGAAGGTTTGATATTGTACAGATAAAAGATACAAGGAGTTTCATTGATGTTAACAATACAATCATTTTTGTGGGTAAAGTTATTATAATAGAAATGCAGACTAATTTGTGTAAAAAAAACACAACTGTTTCCAATTAAAAAAAAATATAAAGACTAATTGGACTTGTTCTAAATTTATAGGTTTGCAGAATTCCTTATCTAAATCATCAGAGAAGCTGGGAGGCAGTATAATATATTTACATATAAAATTCCCATGCTGTGTCAGTTTTGTATAGAAGAAGCTTCCTTTATATCAGAAACACATGGTGCCCTATTTATGAATAAAACATTTCAATTACAGGAAAAAATAAGTCATAAGTCTTCACTAGTTCTTTAACTTGAATAATACGTTATTCAAGATGACCTGCAAAATCACAAGTACTTTATGCAAAAACTTTTCCATTTATTTATCAGTTAAAAATAAATGTATTGGTCTGAATAGCACCCACAGGAGCTCAGTTAGATTCTATGTCTATAATCAGTTTTTGACAGTCACATAATAGATGTTTACCTTATTATAGTAATTTGAAAGATTTCATGCCATGACAGAACCATCACAAGGAGTATTGTGCTGTTATAGGGTATACACTGTTCCAAATATATTAATGACATTGTTGTTAAATTACTCTGTAAGATCTATAAGAAAAGTAAGCACAGTTCATTTTTATTCTGTCACTTTTTTCACCTCTGATAGAGTGAACAGACCTTCCACAACTCCCTAGGACCATGTAACATCCCTGTAAGAGCTCTCTCAATAAACTCCATAGGGGAAAAAAAAAAAAAAAAGGATTTTAAGTGAAATCCCTGTTCAGGGTGTCTAAGGCAGTAAATCCTACCTGGGAAACACATGACTCCAGCTGCTGACTTGGCTTAGCTTGCAAAACAAGCTATGCTCTGCTTAGTGGGGGAAAGTGGCTATGCTGCTGTAAAGCTAAATTAAAGATTGCCGAGTGATGTGGAAATTAGGAGTTTATTAAAGAGGAAACATGAAAGGCATTGTGATGTATTTAAGTTTAGTTGTTTTTTTTTTTTTTTACTTTACCAGTAAATGCACTATCTGTATCAACTGCTTTCTATCTTCTACAGAGCTGGAAATACAAAAAAGATCTTAAATACTGTGAAAGCAGAGGCATTGGTCTGTCTCAAGCTCTTTCAAACGAGGTGCAATACCTTAAATCTCAGACAGTACTTAGAAAATTTAAGCATTACCAAACAACAAAGAAAGGTCACATTAGATAAGCTTAAACTAATACCAGATGCTTCTAGTGAATCTATTGTTTCATGTTGAAACTTAGCTTTTCCCCACCTGGCTAGATTTGTTGTTTGGAGCATGACTTTGAGTATTTTAACACAGTGAATGGCTGAGTGCCATCTTACATAGACATTTGCTGCACTGCAGTCCTTCTTTGCTTCTTATTAGTACTTTGGAGTACATTTGGCAAAGCACAGAGCAGCAGCAAGATTAAAGTTCTGAACTCTTGTTCGAGAAGTGATAAAGATTCTCTGTTGCAAAGCGTCAGTATGTATGGATCTAACCTTTATGTTAGGGGAGGTTACAGGTATTGGATTGTTCACTGCTTTCTGTTAGAGAATCCAGTAAAGATACTGTTTACGAGCATCTCCCATGAGGGTCTCTAGATATTTTTAGGTGTCTCCCTTGTGCGTCAAATTCATGTCTTACACTGGACAGACCATTATCCTCCCTCTCCCTTGTTTAAATACACAAAACTCACTTTTACCTGGTATTTATTGCATCTGGGTTGTTATATTGAATACCACATATACGTTTATTTATTTTAATATATACTGTATGAAAAAGATCATCCCCCATGTCGAATGTCTAGAAGAGATTTAAATTATATAAAGCTCTAGTCAGAGGTTCTGTTTTTCTCTCAGACATACAGCATTGTATTTTTTGATTTCCTTGCATTTTGCATTTACAGAAAGGTACCTCCCACGTGACAAATCAGAACAGTGCCGGAGCACCCCCAGGATCTCAGAAGTGCTTGCGATCTGTAGACTAGTCATGGCCACTACTGCTGCAGGATCTGTGTGCTGCCCCTGTGCTGCCCTGCAGCCAGATGAGCACTAGTGCTCTCTCCAGCCTCCTGCTGCTTTCTGCAAGGGAACTCCATCCTGTGGGCATGGGGCAGGTGCAAAGCCTATGGCCCTAGGGTGTGGCCATCTGGGTCCTTTGAAACGTCTAGCACATGTTTGGGAACAGTTGAATCCTAATAGAAAGTATAAGCAACAGTTGTCTTATGTATTTCTGGTTTGGGATGCTCCTTGCATAGGCCTGCTGTAATAGTTTACTATAGAGTCAGACACAAAACATAAAGCATACTTCTTATACTTTAAAGATAACACTATACCTACACCTGCTAAGAAAGGTGTAGTCATAATTCAGGATACAATAGCTAGCTTTTATTCTTACTGCCATAAATGCACAGAAAATAGGAACTTATTTCAGAAAAATATTCATGTTTATATTTTTTGAAACTTCGAAGGTAAAGGAAGAAATGTGTCATGACTTTGGTGTATAATAATTTCATCCAAAACAAAACTGAATGTTCACTGTCTTGGATATTTTATCTACATTCCTCTCATCTAACAGATAAACAAACAATATCCTCAGTCAACGAATACAGCTGTTTATAGTTTTCATGTAATTGATGAATTTCAATGCTGAGTTATGAGCTACAGAGGAAGAAATTAAATTGCAACTAGGCAAAGCTATTTATTTTGATCTACAGGTGAAGAAACAGTGGAATGTATTGAAACAGATTAGAAAAAGTCTGAAATCTGCTATAAACCATTCACAGTTATTTTTCAAGCAAGAGGACTTAAAGAAAAACTGAAATAGAATTAAAATATTTTTTTTAATATAGCATTAATAATTGAACTAAAAGGAAATAATTTGAAGGAAACCATAAATGGCAGAAGTAAGTAAAACATTTAGCACATTTCTTTCAATAGATGTAGGCATGAAATTAAAGTATTTGAATATTTGCTTTTTCCCTTGTTTAGTGTTTATAGGTGATTACCACATTTGAATTCTTATGATACAACACCACTGGATGTAGCTGGAAGCATTTAGTGGTAGAACATTGTCCTTCAGTAGTGCCTTTGTCATGGTTACAGGGGCTGGGACCAATTTATCCTTACGTGGGTAGAACCAAAAACTGTGTATTCTATACTCTCTATGTCAGTGCTCATGGGCTGTTAAGAAAATCATGGGTAGCAGCTGTCCAGGACAGACCTCACACCCCAGGCTATAACAGATAAGGAAAGAGGTCAGGGATATGTTAACACCTTCCCACCCAGCAGGAGGAGTCCTCCCTGTTAATGGGCCCATCCATGCCTTGCCCCATGACTCATACAGAACTCCCCCCAGGAGCTATTTCTGTTTAATGGACCATCAAGGACCCACTGCATGACTCATAGACTGATATCAACCCATTGTGAGATGCTCCACCCAGGGGGAAGAGCCAAGTGCTCCCACCTGGATATAAACTGGGGTTCAGTACAGCACAGGGGGCCTTACCCACTGGATTTCCAGAGGACAAGAGCTACCAGATCTTTTCTATGAGACCACTGTTTCACCTGAACTGCTACCACCCCCCTAACTACAGAGTATCAGGTTGTATTCTGACTCTGTCTGTGGTTTTCCTTTGTATTATTGCATTTATTTTATTTTTTCTTATTAAATTGTATTTCTGACTTGGAGTCTCTCACTGGTTTGTTTTCAAACCATTACAGCCTTCTTTTGGTTTACTACTGTTGCAATTTTCTACTTAAATTCTTAATATATATAGATTCACTAAAAAAATAAATAAATCTATGTTTCACAACTTCAGAGGTTTCTAAATTAAACAGTTCTTTGATTTAATCAGTTGTTTGGCATAATCTTAGAATTTCAGCCAGTAACTTTTCATCATGGAAGAAGCTGTCCCTTTTTGTACTCTTCTATGATAAATAACTTACACTGGAACTAAAACATGTCCTTCAGAAAAATATCTATTTACAATTTCAATACTTTAAATTATGATGAAATTTCACAGAACTCAATTTGTTATTTTTACAATTAACCAACACTGTTCAAATCAAATATGGATCTTTCCAACTTATTTTTTTCTTACTTGAAGTTACATCAACTAGTTACTCTTTTGCTTGATTAAAGTCTTGCCTGTTTATAGATGTCCTGTCCCACTATAAATACCTAAAAATGTAATCAAATCCTCTTTTAACTTCCTACCAAAATTCTATCACTGTAATCTTGAATCATTATTGTAGCTCTTCTCTGAACCCTCCAATGCATTTCAACATCCTTTAGGTTATAAATGAAATTATATTACAGTAGGCATGTCACTGCAATCACTTCTATGTTCACATCCATTGCAATCTGCAAAATGCAGTATGAGTGAGACTCCATACTTAGTTATACACAGATATTTGTAGCCACCTTTCATTATCATTATTTTCCTAACTAATAAAAATTATGGTATGCTCTGTATTCCCTGTCTGTACATGTAAGCCCCTGCATATTAGTAAATTAAAGCTTAGCTTTCAGTCAGTCAAATATTAGAGAGTCAAGAAAGAGCTGTTTCCCTGGTCTATTCTTCTTCACTGTTGCATTTATGTCTTGAAAATGCTGGGTAAAAGGAACACATGTTCACATAAAACTAGTGTTTCTATAGGAAAAAATGACCTCAGCTGAATAAGAATGGAGTAATCTTATCAGATTGACTTAAAAATTTAGAAGAAATGTAGAAAAGTAATTCTTTGTCATCTTAATATAATTAGCATGGGAAAACATTTCTTATAATTTTAAAACATATATTAGAATAAAGCATATTTTAGAATAAAGCAAAACTTCTGTTTTCATTTGACTTCTGTATCACACCTGTGAAATGAGAATATATCATTGTAGCTGTAAACTTTTATATAGATTATATTAACATATTCAGTAAACATGTTGCTGTAGTTTTATGCAATCAAACACTACTAGAAATATTAATTTATCACATTTTTAGGTATTGTCATTGCCAGATACCTTTGAAATTTTCCAACATTAATTTCAAAAACTGTCCCATGTATGATTGGGAAACAATAGAAGTCATTTTGTGTGTGTATCACGTACGTTTCAGAGATTCTAGTATCGCTTTATACGATGAAAGAGTGACTCTGTTTTTCAGTCATGTGCCAGTTATAATTTTTATTGAAATGTTATTCTGAAAACATCATTTGAAAGAATTAAAAAAAAAAAAAAAAGAAAAAAGGATCAGAGAGTAACTAAATGTGTTTGATTATTAGTCTGTGTAAGCACAAAAGGCTTCTTCAATAATGCTGATGTGGATCTATCAGCCACAGAGCATAGGAAAGAACAGAGGTATCCAAAAGGGGTTAAAGAGGGTAATCTGCTCTACAGAACAGAAGGAACTTTAGTTTCCTCTAAAAGTCAGTCCACAGTAGCTGAGGATTCAGGTTCATATATAGGATATAGGAAAGTTAGGTTCCTCGGGAAGACAATCCGCAGCAGCCATACATAGGTATAACCTTTGTGAGTGGTACTTTTTTTCCACCAGAAGTCTATAGTTTTCCTGTTAGTATGGGAAATTTTAAGTGCTACTGAATTAAACAGCACTCAAGAAATCAAAGTCTTCCTCAATGACTTCCTTCATAGCTCTGCTACATCCTTAGCTGTTCATAGGAATTTATTGTTCATAGCTGTGCATAGGAATTTATTCCTATCTTGTTATCTGAAAAAAAAATATGAATTTGTTTAAAATGTTTTCATGTCTGCATTTAGTTAACAGATTATTATATTAATGCTACTGTTTTATAATTACATAATTTCACTAATATACATGTAAAAATTATAGAATTAACTCTTTAATTTTATAAAATATTTTGGAAAAACCTGTGTTGATCTCAAACCAATTAAGGGGTATGTTAAGATACCTCAATGCTTAAATGATTGTAATTAAAGTATGAATAATAGGAGAAAAGAAAGTATTGAGATTGATGATAAGTGGAGACAGGCAAGGGACACTTCTGATGAAAAGAAAAGTATGAATTTTAATCTGGCTAATTTAAAACTCTAAATGAAGTACCTTACTGGTAGTAACCATCCTTGGGACTTTGGAAGTGTATAGTATGTACATAGTTCCATCATTCAGTAGAGATTGCTATCTATAGTCCAGGTACAGTACAAAAAAAAAAAAAAAAAACTCAAACCAACACACTAACAAAAAACCCCAAAGAAACTAAAGAAAAGGAAAAAGTGAGTTCACTGATTTAAGCATTTCCATACTTACAGGTATTCTGGAGGCATGATGGTTTAGGGGCTCTTCTTCAACTACATTGGGTGCCTGTCTCTTTTAATCAGGTTATAAAAATGGTAGTAATTATAGCCTAGGATATTATCAATTTTATCATCTTCTATAACTGACATAATAACTACCTACTTGTATCTAGAACAGAGACCCAGAAAATGGGTACCTTGTGCTCCAGGGATCTCTCAAACTGACATGGAACAACTTGTTGTTATACCCAGGAGCTAAATATCGAGTTATGAGCAATCTTGAGCTTGGACCCTGTTAGTACTTCTCTTGCAGTTAGACTATTGACCAGATGAGCAAGCAGGAATCACGGGTCCAGGCACAGTTCAGTTCTTGCCTAATCAATAAGACTCAAAGTACACAGAAATGAGATTTATGGCTAGCTTTCTAGAAGATTCATAATATTTTGCATATATATTTTCCATTATATATGGCTTAGCCTCAGAGATACGATGTGTGTTTTTATTTATAAATAGGTGACAGATCAATGGATAGATAAAATTCATGGGAACCTCTGAGGTAGAGATCAGACTGAAAGGAGTGAAGGAGCATATACTGTGTTAACCACAAGACAGAAGTGAGACCTACCCTGACATATGATACTTATTTTATCAGAATACTGACCACATTTAATATGACAAGAATGATCAACATAAATTTAATATCCGACTGCCTAAAACTTGTGTTACAAAAAGCCAGATGAAGTCACCTAGCAAAAGCAGACTGAGTGTGTGTGAGTCCAAAATAAATGCAAAAAAAAAAAAGTGGTTTCAGGCTAACTATTGAAGCAGTTAATAACATGGATGTTTGCAAAGTTATGCAGTCTGGGAATAGCTCATTCTTTGCAAAGAAAATAACACTTGCAGTTCTTCTATTTACCTTTCAGTACGATCTTCAGTATAGTGTCACATGAAATTAAAGATGTCATTGTTCAATAAAAGTACTAGAAAATTATAAGAAATTTAATAAAAAAACTTATAGCTCTAGATTATGAGAGCCTTAAGTTTAAAGAAAGTTACTTGTAAATTTTCTTAAAGGTCAATTTCAGAGGTGATTTTGTCCAGTGTTATTCTGGGGGGAAAAAAAAAAAAGTGTACTAAAATGGAAAAGTTTGGGAACTTGTATTGAAAGGAATTCATTGTGCTTCTTCATTATCTCCTTATAGTTGGAAAAGATAAAGTCATATCACACTCAGACAAGGGCCACTTTAGTGATGAGGAGAAAGAAGAAACTACATAAACCTCGCTTTTGGAATCCAACAAAGTGAAACCTTAGATGTGTGTGTGTCTGAGGTGTGGCCCATCAAAAGTGTATGACACATAAACATCAAAGAGGGAGAAACATTTAAAATAAAGAGAAGCTTGTCAAAGAGCAAAGGATTATAAACTGGTCACAGATCAACTGTCTTGGAGTAGGAGATGGTTCTTAATTATCACTAATATAAAGCTGAAGAATCAAAGAGCTGAGGAAAAGACCTAACCACTTTGAAGAAAGATCTGGATGCATTAATGAAGAAAATTACTTTAGCATTGCTTATGAGAGTAGCATGCTTATTTAATGATTCAAATGGATCCTTTAAATTCTCTTGAAGGTGGATGCTCTTCTTCTTAGGACATGAGCAAACTTTTTCCTATGAATGTCCCAATTCAGCTACAATAGTTCAGAGAAGACTGAATTTACCAAAAATGCAAGAAATTAGTTCATACTATCCTGGATACTCAAGCACAGTGTTTTAGGTCTGTTAAAAGATTCAGGAAATATTGGATCTATCTTTAAAATAAAAGCTGCTTCTTGTCAGTCTGCCATCATCTCATGTAGACGAAGTGTAATGCATCATATTCTGTTTTAGAGGTTAATGTGTTTCATCACTGTTTATTTAAAACAGATAATTTTCTTAAATCTGCCATATTGGTTCTCTAGGACTGAGCCTAGTTAATTTAAACAAAATCCAGACTGTGGTTAATTTATCTTGCTTTTATTGAAATTCAAGTCCACTTCACATAGTCAGAATCATTCATCATATTTAGATAAAGCCTAATGGAAAAGATTTTAAAATATGATTAACATATATCTGGTTTTAAATGCATAAAATCTGTTATATGGCTATGACTCCCATATGATGTCAGTTGTTGGTGATACTCTTGCCAGACAAACATACACGCTACCACTTTTAGTACACTGGCCTTCCGAAGGGAAAATTTGCAAAAAGGTTTTATTGTAAAAGTTACCACACAAACTACAAACTTTTTTTTAAAAAAGTTGGTTAACTGGACTACATAACAAAGAAAAATAATATGTCATTTAAAAATCTCTTGATTTAACCAAAGAAGATCATTCTGTCACACATTTAACTGAAGAAGTGAATGACCTCAAGGTTTTCTCTGTGTTTCATTTCCTTCTAGTATTTTTCTGCATAGGGAAAATAAAAGTAGAAAGGAAAATATGCTTCATATATCCCAGCACAGATATTATGTAATACAGAAAAGAGAGAGTCAAGGGCAGGTTGTAGGCCAAACAGCATCCGTTGCAAAAACAACAGCATTGTATCTTTTCTGAATTTATGATGCTAATTTGACCCCAAACTTCCCTCTCAAATGCTTTCAAAGAGAATTCTGTAACCAAAAAAGATAGCAAGAAGAGTCACAGAGCTCTAGTGCTATGACAGAAAATGTAGATAGGTAATGAGAAATGCAAATCTATTAATTTTAAGGATAGGACAATTAATATTCACAGTAGGTACAACTCTTCTATTTTTCTGAGCCAAAGACAATTAAAGTACTCTACATTTATCTCTACATTTGCATTTAATGACAATACATTTGGTTTAAATTTTTCTGGAGGACATATGTTTGGTGTAAATGGTATCCTGAGTCATGGAATTTAAATTCAATTCACCATACAATATCTGAGAAAACTTCATTTTGCTGATGAGAATCTTTGTAAGACACTAGCCAGAATATTTGAGGGTGACTGAACAGAAAAGATCAAATTTCTTGCAAGTGGAAAATAACTTTGTGAATACATGGAGTATAATTAGTAAACTATCAGAATACAGTGCATATCTGTGCGTGCTATAAAATAAGCCCAATTGCAAACATATTCTTTTGAAATGTAAAGTCCTAAAATTAGGTACATTGTCCAAAAAATTGATGTAGTACAACATGCTTCCTTTTGACATTTGAAAATGTCTGGTCTAATCCATTTTGCACTTGTGTTGTCTTTACCAAATCCAGCATATTAATGAAAAATATTTAAAGCATAACAAACAATAAAAAGCTTTCAATGGGTCACAAATGTTTACAAGCATTCAAAAGAGCATTAATTTTCTGTAAATAACCTACTAAGGGTTTACAGGTTTGTTTGTTTGCTTGCTTAAATAAATAAATTGAAAATTATGGTTATCCTGTTTAAATAATCCTTCTATCAGAGCCCTTCCAACTCAACCCACACAGCTAATCACATACTGCTCTGGGTTCAGCCAGGGTAGGGTTCATGTTCACAAGCAGCTGCAGCTGGGAGAGGCTGCAACTGGGCAGGGCCAAGGCCAGGATAAACAGCCAAACCAGCCAGTGGGGTATTGGATACCATACTGATGCCATGCCCTCTATATAACAGGTGAGACAGAGCAATGTTTGTGGGTTTTTTTGTGAGTTAATTTGTATCCAGAGTAGGGAGAGGTACTGTCTTGTATAAAGGGTTTACCATTTATTACTTTGTATATTGTTTCACTGGTATTATTGTCTCTCCTTTCTTTGTGTTTTTCTGTTTACCTTTCCTTATCTCTATTTTTTCTTGTCTCTATTTTTTTGTTTTCTTTTCATCCTGATTCTTCTCTTCTGACACATGGCAGAGGAGGGGTGGTGGGGAGGAGCAGGCAGTGGCTCCTGGGGTTTAGCTCCTAGCTGAGGCTAAACCATGAACCTCATTATCTGGTTTTGATAACCAAAAGTTATCAAGTTTTTGATAAGTTCATTGCATTTAATGCATGTAAACTTACACCAGATATCACTTAAACAGTGAGAAGTACATATATATATAAACTTCAGAACACTGAAAACAATTTTTAAAGTTATCTACAAAAATGAAAATGAAGCTAACTAGCAATTTCAGGAAAAATAGGCCTGTGGAATTGCAAAGGAGACAAAGGAAGCACTCTACGAATAGGGACTCAGTGCCTGAGACCTAGAAATGGAAGATGCATCCTTGGTTATTTTAAGAGTTTTAAAACTTTCTAGTTCTAATTTTTTTTTTTTTTTTTTTTTTGGGGGGGGTGAATTAGTATGTTATATGAACTATTTATGAGTAATTTTGATTCTATGAAAAATTCTTTTTTCGTCTTGCTAAAAATAAACCATGTGGGCCAGAACAAACAGGACACAGGAATGACGACAAAAAAACATGGCTGAAATGTAAAGAGTAAATATATTCTCATTACCCCATGTACTGGGGGCTCTCTGCAGCAGCACCTGGGGGGATGCATGCAGGTGGGGATGCAGGCACCACAGAGCTTGGTCTCTGATAGCGACCAAAAAAATATCTAACTTGTGATCATTTTGCTTTCTCCTGCATATCAGCTATTCTCAGAAGCATAACTTCCCACTCTGCTGAGTTCTTTCCCACAGCAGGGAAGGAATCTGAAGCATATTTAATAAGGTGCCTCTGAATCCTTCACAAACCCATGCTATCTAAACACAGATGTTCTGTTTATCAAGCATACAAAGCTGAGGAACAATTAGTATGTTGTATGTTTTTTGACAACCAGCTGCAAGCCATTTTAGCATGTTTATAATCTTCCTTGCCAATCTTCCCTTATCTTTTCACTCCTCATATTAAGTGTGTGATGGTTTCTTTTCATATGTAATACTCCTTGTGAAAAAACCTCTAAGGTAGCTTAGGTACACCACAATGATTGAGGGTTTGATAATATAAAATAGTATAAATCAACATAACTTTCATGGAAGGAGGTACATTACAAGGTCTGATTCTTTCTGAAGATCAGTCCACACAGGTTTATCCTCTTTCCAGAGAAATTGTTTGCTTTACTAAAGTTATTTGCTTGTCTACTTTATGTAAAATGAGTTACGGTAGAACATAGGATAGCTTTAAAATGGAGTGACATTTCTAAAATTTGAGCTAATACTTTTTAACATTTTATCACTATCTTTTGATTTTGTTTAACTTGATTGGCTGTTCATCCTACACGAACTAATTGTTTGAACAGTGATTGTCTCCTTCCCATGTCTTAATAAATGCTGCTGCAACCAGTTCTGACGTGTTGTGGTTTAATCCCAGCAGGCAACTAAGTCCCGCTCAGCCACTTGCTCACTCCCCCCAGTGGGAAGGGGGAGAGAATCAAAAGAGTAAATGTGAGAAAACCCTTGTGTTGCAATAGATGGCTTAATAGGTAAAAAAGAAAAAAACACACGCAAGCAAAACAAGGAATTCAATCACCAGTTCCCTTTGGCAGGCAAGCGTTCAGATGTTGCCAAGAGAGCCAGGCTCCATCACATGTAATAGTTACTTGGGAAAGCAAACACCATCACTTTGAATGTTCAACTTTCCTCCTTCCCCCCACAGCTTTTTTTTTGTTGAGCACAACAATGTGTGGTATGATGTATTCATTTGGTCAGCTGGGGTCTGCTGTCTCAGTTGAGTCCCCTCCCAACTCCTTGTGCATCCCCAGCCTACCCTCTGGTGGGGCAGTCTGAGAAACAGAAACAGCCTTGATGCTGGGCAATCACTGATCAGTAATAGCTAAAACATGCTTGTTACAAACACTGTTTTGGTCACAAATTCAGAACTTAGCACTGTACAGGCTGATATAAAGAAAATCAACTCTATCCAAGCCAAAACTAGTGCATGAGGAAACATAACAGTTTCTGCATGGGATATCAAGCACTGGAATAGATGCGCTCCCAGTGGAATTGATCTCACTAAAAAGTGAGATGGTTTAGTGAGAGCTCACAAAGTGATAGATATAGGTTTATACTGTGTTATTTTTTATTAGCAATTTTGGCAGTGTGTAAGACTTAGCAAAGGTAGAATAAAAGAAAGATCTATTCTTCTATGAGAGTTTAAAAACATGAATTTCCAGCAATATTTTTTCTAATAATGAATTAGCTATAATGCTGTAATAGGACATAATTTTATAGGAAACATGTTGGATATTTTCAGAAACTACAGGAACTACTTTTCCATTCCATATATATTTGTTAGTATAAATATCTCACAAGTAGCTGGCATGTCTGGTTAATAAATCTGAGAGTATATTTGTATGTATATTTCATTAAATATTTAATATAGTCACTTGTAACACATTTATAGTGTAAGTTACTTACATTCCCATCTGTTTAATGAGGAAATATATCTCCATATTTTGGCAGATAAGAGAATTTTTAAAGATGAAATACTTATTTCCAACTGAAGTGAAATGGGAATTATATGAGAATTGATGTCTTTGTCACTTAAAACCAGAACTGCTTTATAGTTTCTCTAATAAAACACTTAAATTTAAACCGAGGAGAAAAAGAATGGACATTTTAATAGGAAAATAAAAAATAGACAGAAAATCAAGGTATACTTCTTTGTAAATGCATAATGAGATACATTTTAAAGCTGTGAACTGGCAGAGGTTCCACCCTGTTTTTCACTGTTATGTAGTGCAGTTTTGGTTATTTGCTGCTGAGGTTTTAATTTCAGAATTCAATCAGAATATCTGTTGTGGTGAGCAGAGCCCGC
>NW_008588940.1:0-2689 GCF_000691845.1 Merops nubicus
TAAAAGTGGTTTAAACCACCACAGGAGGTTGCATGCAGGGGCTTATAAGGTGTGATACTTGTTTTGGAAATCGTTAGTGTTCCTTACCTCTTTCAATTAAAAATGTATGCAATTTGTGATTGAAATAGAGAAACAAATGTTATCTAAAGAACTGGCCTACTCATATTCTTCTGGGAGCAAGGAAAAAAGGTGGAAAAAGTCAGGTAGAGAAGCCAATTTTATTTTATTTTTTTAGCTACAGTGCGCATAAATATTTTTGTTTATTTAAATAAATTGCTACTGTAATTTTGGTGAATGTTGGCTAAGAGGAGAAAGTTATTTGGGTATTTTTTCATACACTTGTGGCATTATGAGTAACTGTACTTCTTGGCAGTGTATCACAGTACCTTAAGTTCAAGTTACCTGTAGTCTTTAAATCACAAATGATCTGTCATGGGTCATATATTCTGTAAATCTGAAGTTGCCTAAAACAGAAAGCAAAATAATCTTTCACTCATAATGTGATCAAGCCTGGATAATCACAAAAAAGAGTTGTGACAAACTGAAGGAAAATATGGCTCATTTAATGTTTTTGAAATAGATCAACTCTTGCTGCTTTAAAGGAATGACCCTTCCAAAGCAAAATAATCAAATCTGTCTCTTGTCAGCTTGGTGAGATTTATAATTGGAAGCTGATGATTTTTTAGCAATACTGTCAGTCTGGTTTTCAGATCAATGTCAATGAAATATTTTGTTTACAATTTAACCTCCATTTCCCCTAGAATTGGAGTTTTAATACCAAAAGTAGTTACTTCTAACTCTGTTGATGCAGTGGTAAATTAAATGGCAAAAAAAGCAATCATATTATTTGTCAAAATTCAAAGGGAGCAAAATTCTGTATTAAAGCAGGATATGTTGTACTTAAATGAAAAGAAAGTTCCATTTCAAAACTGATCTTTTTAAAAAGCAGACAAAGACCTTCACATAGCTAGATTTATTTGGTGGGAATAGTATAAAGGTAATAAAACTAAAATGGTATCTTGAAATTCTTTTCCCTAGTATAAAGACAAAAGACACCCCCAAAAGCGTAACACTTAACTAAAATGCACCTGTGATAATTGTAGCAGTTAATGGATAACTTTTCTATTTGGAATTATCTGGGTTTATTTCCTGTTGAATCAAAATATTGTCAAGTCAAATATGTGCCTGTATGGTAATAATTAGTGATAATATACTACTGATATCAATACCGATCCTGACAGCAGTGTTCCATTGGTACAGAGAAATGTTGGATAAAATTTCCAAATTTACTGCACGGGTGTGTGGGGGATATATTCTGTAATATTGGGGGGGTAATAATTTAGAATCATAGAATCCTTTAGGTTGGAAGAGACCTTTAAGATCATCAAGTCCAACCATCAAGCCAACAATACTAAGTCCTCAGTATCAGAATCTGTCAGGGTTGGAAGGGACCACAAGGATCACCCAGTTCCAATCCCTCTGCCATGAGCAGGGACACCTCCCACTAGATCAGGCTGCCCAGAGCCTCATCCAGCCTGGCCTTAAAGACCCCCAGGGATGGGGCCTCAACCACCTCCCTGGGCAACCCATTCCAGGGTCTCACCACTCTCATGGGGAAGAACTCCTTCCTCACATCCAGTCTGAATCTGAATTTAAAGGGCCATCTCCTGAAATCTTTCCCTTACATAGACAAGAACACAAAAGTAGATTCTAGCTTTAATCAGAAAACTGGTTTTGCCATAGGAATTTGCTCAAATCCACCTCAATCCTTCTCAGCAATTTTAATTCAAGAGATAAGGGTGAAAATATGGAAGAAATTCTAGTGTAAATGACAACACCCATTAACAAGATTATGTACCAGTCAGAAGGTTTAAATGTATGCTGGCATTTGACCAGATAAAAACAAGGTGCTACAGTTCAAGAAATTAAACTGTCATTAAAGAATGCTTAGAATGAGCTTGTAAAATAAATCTGGGGGAAAAAAAAAATAAAACAAAACCAAACCCAATGGAAATAATGGCCAGGGTGGAAGGATAAAGAAAACTATACCAGAATACACATTATGGACTTTATTATGTCTCATACTAAATAAGAGCCAAGTATAACATGATTCAAAACAAGCAAAACGTTTACCCTACAAATTTGAAATGTTAGAGAAATGTTTATGCAGAGAGCTCACATTTTAAAAGTAGGTATTCCATTCAGTTTTCTTTTAATTTTCAAGGTGATTTCTTGTTGATACTGATAAACTTTGTTCTGTTTGACACATGAGCAGGAGCATGACTCAGAAACTTGCAATTTTATCTATGGCAGGATGAAATGAAAATTTGTGTTTGCTGCTTCTACAGATCGTTTTGAAGTTAATAATAAAACTAACAAAATAAACAAGATTATTCTTTCACAGAAAATTTAGATTTTTTCTAATTTTGATTTTGGTCCAGATCTGCTTAAAGCTGCAATTTCAAATTTTCCTATTAACTGACAGCAGGTAGAATTTCATTTTAAACCCACCAAAGATGTAATGAAGCAGACCATGCAGCTTCATTGATATTCTTGTCAGTATTACTGCTGCTATTGGCAGAGAAGCTGACAAGAATACCAATGTCACTGAGCAGGCAGGCTTTTCCCAAAATCTATAATTCTAGACAGATTATCCCCAAATGACCACATTCTAATCCACACTCTGTCC
>NW_008588940.1:2720-3425 GCF_000691845.1 Merops nubicus
TCCTTTGAAGCTGGACCCTTGAAATTATTTTTTTTTTTTTTTTTTTTTCCTTCCACCTCCAGAATCTGTGACTCTGGACAAGATGGACATTTCCATCACCGGGAAATGGTACTTTGAGAAACACCAGAACACCAGTGTTCAGATAGATTGGCTAAATAGAATATGTGGTACTGTCTCATAGTCAAAGAACTCAAATTTCTACCATTAACAAGCGTTAATGCCCTTAAGAGTTCCAGCAAGATTTTTTTAGAACTCTTCTTGAACTGAACAGATTTTATCAGTATCACTGATGAAGTGAGTTGCCTTTGCTGAGGGCTTCCATGGTTTTTGAACTCTAAGAAACAAATTCTCTGTTGTCATAATGCATAATTTAGCAGCACTGTCTAGGGTTTGGAGATTTTTGTATCAGAACATGCAAATTTTCATTAATTTTTATCCTCTATGGTGAACCCTTTTTCAGTGGTAGGAAAGACCACAGGTGGTGACAGAGTACCGCCAGAGAATAGCCAGCAGCCTATCAGTGTCACTCACTCATATACCTGCTCTGGCTCTGGCCATGTCTGCTGAGGGCTCCCTTTTTGGACATATTTTGCTTCTGGCTTGCTAGTCTCTGAGAATCCTGTCTACAGGACAGATCATAGGGGCTCTTTAGGAACACACATCAACTGTGTTGAGCAACTGAAAGGAGTCTTTGCGAGAGAATGC
>NW_008588940.1:3456-12567 GCF_000691845.1 Merops nubicus
TAGAAATAATGACCTAAATACAGCTATGTTGGAGGAACAGATGGAGTAAATGTTCTGAGAGTTGCTATGGTGAGATACTCCCTTGAAATATTCTGTGTGACTGAGTTAAGGTTTTATTTGGCTTTATTCACACACTGTAGATATTCATCTTTTCCAGTTTTCTGTAGGTTGTAATTGCTTTGTGTTCATTACTGGTATGTTTGCTGAATCTGTGAATTAGATATCAGAGGAAAAACTGAAGACCTGTGACAAAAAAAACCCAGCTTATTCACTGTTGCTTTCAATATAATTTCTGTACCTCTTTAACAGAGATAAATTTAGTGGTTTATCAGTGTAGGTAAAAATCTTGATGAAAAAGATGCCTGCCACCAAAATAAGATTAAAGCTGACATTTTGACTATAGGTCCTTCTAGATGAGGAAAAGATTATTAAAAATACTTTTAAATTATCAAAATCACATAGATGTCTTACACTATAAAAAAAAAATATTTTATGAAGGGTTGAGAAGTGCACATTCAACAGGAGAGTTCATATAGATTAATCTGCCCACTGGGACACCAGTGGGTCAATTTGATACTTTCAATGATTTACCAAGTTCTCATGTGCCTAGCACTGAATTTGACTTATCATCAAAGTTCTGTAAGTCAAGTGGGATTAATATTCCTATAACAGCTCCACTTGTTTTTCCTTTTCCTTTAATTAAATAGGAGAGTTAGTGGAATTGCATTTTCTATCTTTGCTGTGCAGACCACCAGAGTAAGTATAAAGCTGTCATTGATGTGCTATGAGCTTGTGATGTTAATCTAGCCAGATAAATTGGACAACTATATATTTTATGACAGTCAGAGTAGCTAGCCTACAGGAGTTGTTTGAGAAGCATAAATTAGCCATATGTCTAGGTGCTTCATTAACAGACATCTTAATATGAACATTGATCTTGCTGAATATGGCATCTCAGCCGTAATAACAATGTTTGAGTTCCATTATGCCTGGATGTGCATTTTCATTTTCAGAAGATATTAGAGTTATTGAGACTTCAGCAAATAAAGCATGCAGCAGGAAACTAAGTATGTTAAGAAGCAACTCCTAGTCTGTGGTAAATTAGTGTTACTTTGCTGACTTCAGAGAGGAGGATCCTGCCATCCACCTCCATCTGAAAATACATGTGGAATGGCATGCAAATAGCTGTATCAACTTAAATCACACTGTGAGCCTCTGTTTTCTGCCCAGTATGGCAGGTGCCAGTTGAGAAGAAAATATTTGTGTGTAAATAGGGCCTAAGAGCTGCAGAACTCTCTGAGAGTGCTCAGATAATGTTCTATGACTTGGGAACGCTGTCGGAGACAATTCAGAGCAGCAGTGTGTTTGTAATTTGCATGCATTGGAGTTGATACAGTGGGACTCTAGACAAAATGGCTCTGTTTGTTAAATGCTAACCTGCTGTTCTTATGTTATTAATACTGGTACACACATTTCACTCTTAAATATAAACCAGAAATTTTCAGTTAAAGCTATTGTGTGTAAATAGGATACTATGTAGCACAGAGTTCAACTGTTTAAATCAAAGATGCAGAAGTTCATAGTGTGAAATACCTGGAGGTTTTAAAAGAGCAATTTTATGACAAATAATTAAGATTTGAACCTATGTAAAACGAAATAAAGATCATACTATCATTTTTAAAGAAAAAGCTAACTGCCTGCTGAGGGACAGGGAGTAAGAAGAAATGCCTTCACTACTAGCATTTTCACAGGTTGCTTGGAAGTAGATGATGAGAATCCATCAAGGACATCATTGTCCTTCTTTCTATATGCCCTATATAGACCTTGGTAATGGATTATAGAGCATAGCAGGGATATTTTTATGTCTAAAAGATGGAAGCAAAGATGTGGACTGTGTAGCAAGTATTGTAGGCAACAAAGGATAATCCATTACTCAGGAAAATGAGCAACATATTGTTACTCCCTATTTCCTTTAATAAGGATTTAATGGACAAATTATTCTATGTGGTATCTAATCTATACAAAGTTTACTGGAACTTTTGGCAGAGTAATTGAGCTTTGGTTTGTGCTATTTTCTGCGTATGTCTACTCTGTATGTTACGGTTCCTTCCCTGATACCAGACTTTGCCAACAGTACAATCAGTTACTGGATGGAACAGTTGTCTGACATGCATTAGCAAACTCACCTTTTCCTCTGTAACTCAAAAGACAAGAAGGTACAGATTTATGTTTTAGAAATCATGTAGTAGATTAAACTGGCAATGTTTTGGTAGACATTCCCAAACTATTCAGATGATCAGTGAATCAATACTTCAATGAAGCGTTGACATTAACTCTAATGAAAGTCATGGAATACTAAGTTTCGTGTTCAATTCTATTCATCCATAGATGTTCTCAAGAAGTTGCATCTGGGATAGGAATGAATATATTAAAAAAGCCAAAATATTAGAACTTGGCTTTAAGAAAATTAAATTAAAAGATTTGTTTATAGAAGCACGCACACACTCATCTGAACTTTTCAATGTTCCTCATAAAGAAAAATCTCTTGTCAGAATTCAGTGCTCATGAACAGTTACAGTTTTCTGAGAAGCCATTACTTTTTCTAGAGAAAGTGGCTGAATTTTTTGAATGGGATAATTCAACTTCTTGAAATCCAAATATGAAATAGGTTATTTGCAAAACAGTATTTCCCACTTAATGGAATCTGAGTTTATTTCTGCTTTCTACTATGATACATTTTTAGACCTGAATTTTTGTTTAGATAACTTGTCTTTGATTATTTATTGTTCTTTATTCTCCTGTGAAGGTGTTGCGTCATGAACTTAAGTATATATGTGATTAGTTCTTTTCAATTATTTTTCAAATAGTGGGAAAAAAAGCACAGGTAATGTTCAGCCTGAAAACATCTTTCCAGTTTTATTTTGCTTAGTCTGATGTACTCTCAAAAATTACAACCCAATTGCATATCAAGACATTCTCAAAGTCACAAAAGTAACTACTAATAACTTGGACATGTTTTCACATCCATTTAATTCCAGCATTTAGAGAGAATGGTTTTATGAGGGTGAAAATGTTTCCATGATGTCTAAACTTGATACAATGGAATATATCCTAGAGCTGTTAAGCCTTTTTTACAGATGAATATAAATTATCAAAATAGTTTTTACTGTCTTCCACATTAAATGGTGACTTATATGCTCCATGATATGCAGCATATTATGTGGCTGGTTAGCTGGAAGCAAACAGTCGATTTTCTGTTAATTTGTGAATGAGCATCTATAGCAACTGCAAATGATGCTGATAATACAAATTCAAAAAAATGCTTGTTATAACATTAAAATCACTGACAGTATACCAATAGTATACTAGTGCAGCTTTATTACTGTCTTGAAAATAATCTAGCATGGATTATTGCTCTTTCAACTGTAATAACAGACAGCCATTTGAAGTATTTGGTATTTCCATGGTGAGCAGCATAGAAAAGAAAGACAAAAAATGCTCCTTTTGGCTATACATAATTTCTTACTTACTACAGAAGACCTAGGGTTGAATTTAAATTTTAAATTAAAAATAAAATAAAATAAAATACAATAAAATAATAAAAAAAAAACCAGCTTGTTTGGGATTATGTCACTGCCATCTAATTAACACAAGTAACTTTTTAGTTCTGTATCTGTTATTGTGTCATTTGACAAATGTGTTTATTTTATAGATACAAAGCATTTTAAGATTTCTGTTCTTTCGTGTTCCACTAGAATTGGTTTTATGTCCTCTATTTGTCTTCTGTTTTATATCTGAGAGGCCAGTATGAGCAGTTGAGAAGCTTATTCTGCACAAACTGCAGTAAGCATTATAGCAGATTTTCTGACTTCATTGATCCTTGTAGGAACACTCATCCTAGGAAGTCCGAAGTCTCTTTTCTTCAGGAGGTTCCAATTATCACAAGTCTGGTTGCAATTTATGTTAGACAATTAAAGGTACTAATTTAGATCTATTTATTTATCTACAATATGGCATCCTTCTCATTGTCTTCCACTGTGGTACAGAGCAAATAGCAGATAGTGTGCTCACCATCAGACAAGGTAAATATATATGATAAAAATCATATTTAGGTATGAAATGGTTCAACATGTAGGGCACATTTTGCTGGCACTGTCAACAATACAGACTTATGGATGTTTGCATTTCAGTGGATGTTGAATCGGGATCTGTTAGTGGAGGTGCTGTATGAATAATAAATCCTGCTTGAAACTACAGGCACTACAAGGTATTGTAGCCAAAAAGTGGCTTTCAAAAAAAGATTCCTAAAATGTAGTTGCACGGAAGTCTCACAAGGGCTTCAAAATCAGAATGTTATTCACAGTTGGTTTCAGGTATTCAAGCCTCTCGGGACAGTTTTTCTGTCTTCAGATTCTATCCTCAGTAGAAACAGGAATTCTCCAGTGCTTTCTTTGAAGGATTGATACAGGTCAATTCTCTGAAACTGTTGCTTTTCCTTCCCATTCCATTGAGCAGTTCTGATATTCTGTGGTTGTATCAGCAGCTCAGAGTGCACCACCAGCACAGAAAAGGGTTGCCCAGTTTGAGTGCAGGTGAGCAATAAATATTCCTTTAAAGTGAGGGAGACAGTACAGTGGGGCTGTAAAAACAGTTGTTTCCTCATTTTTTGTTATAATTTTCCTTTGGTATGGATTTGTATTTTTTTCCATTTCTGGCCACACTCCTTTATTCTGGATAGGAAGACACAAGCAGCTTGTGATGGAGGGAAATAGCTGTTTCTGCTTCCCTTTTCAGTCCTGGTAGTAACTTCTGGAAACTAATTAGGTTTTTTAATGCTACTTTTTATTAAAATAAACTTGCAAACAGACTGGGGGGAAAAAAAAAAAACTATGTAGGGTAGTAAGACTTATTGACTTCTATAGTTCACTTTCTATACATGTGACTCAATCCTAAGGGGGAAAAAAAAATAAAAAAAAATAAAATTCCTATGGCTTATCAGAAATGTCCTTTGTGTTTTAATATTTCTCTGAGTTTTTCGGAAGAGAACCAGAAAAGATCACAGGGTATTCACATTGCAAATTTTCATTTTATTCTTGAGATAGGTAAGTGGATACTTCTTATAACTTTCTGTGTTCTTTTGTTAAAGAATAGTAACCACTCTTTTCCTGCAAATCTTTTAAGTATCAGAAGAAATGTATAGATAATTTAAAAACTGTTTTCTCATACCAAGGAATTGTATGAGAAGAGTATGTCCTGTGAGCAGCACTGACAGACTTGATGTGTCAAACCTGATGAAGCAATGAGTTATTTACCTGGGAATTTGTTGTAAGGAAAAGCGAATGCACAGATTTGCAGAAGATAAAACAACCAGTAATACTTTCTAACAGCAGAATTGTGATCTTCAGTTCTTATCTATGAGAATCTGCTACTGCTTCGTGTATTGTGATTTACCTTGACATTTTTTCAGATGTGTACTTGTTACTGACAAGTGCTGACCAGTGTAAACTTGGGCTCTAAAATCCACAAAATGGCAAATTGTATTTTTAAATAGTTTTGCTGTTAGAAAGATGAAGGTAACTCATTCTTAAAAGGAAACCTTCTTGCATCACACAGATTTGGGTTTGCAGTGCTAAATAACTCTACAGCCCTTCAAAGTTCAGTCTTTGAGCTTTGCTTGCAATTAAAATGCAACTTTGCTGGTATTCTCAGTAAAGCTATCCATGCAGATATAAATAAATACTATTAATGCTTTCATATTCTATCAGAACTCTGTTTTCATAATCTGTAGATGGATAGCACTGGAAAAAATGCAGATTAATTAGAATTATGACTGGAAATTTAAGCTTTGAAACAAAGGATTGTTAGCAGGTACACTGAGCTTCAAAAGTACACAGTGGTAGGAAGCTGGCAGCTGAGACTTCATGTAAATATGAGGAGAAAGTAATACCAAACAATATGATCTCTGCACACTTTTACACCAAGTACAAATAAAAAATGATTCTCTGTTATTACAGTGTGACATATAAAATGTAAAGCTGAATACAATATTCTGGCAAGTGAACAGTCACAAGAGACAATATTTCCTGAAATGAATGTATCAGAAGCCTCATGTGGCGTTTCACAAGCGTAGTGTTTGAAGGTATCAAGGTTCTCAAGACACATTCCTGTGCTTTACTACATTACCAAAAGCAAACTGAGAAAAGAGTTACAGCAAGTGACAGTTGAAAGTTTTAAAATATGTTATGCATTAGAGGTACCTCTGTGCTAATAATTGAGAATGACAAAAATACTGGGAGGATAAATACTCAGGGTGCCAAAACTACCTTCTGTTCTGTTAAATGCTACCTAAAAACTGGAATTTTGGAGCTACAAGTTTGTAACTTACAAGTTCTAAGTGTTGCAGAAGTCAAGGATGCACTTGACTTACCCATTTCAGTTTCACAGTCTGCTTTCATTCATACTCTAAAGGCAGGGTTTCTTCTCAGTTTCTGCCAACAAAATATCATTTACTTCTAAATGTCTTCTGGTTGTATCATCTATTCTTCATGAGGTTTTCTTGCCACTTTCATCATATTTGCCTTCCTCAGGTATGCATTTTCAAAATCAGAGAGGTGGAGTTTGCCACTGATTTGGGCTCACTGCCAGAGGCAAGGCATGTAAAAAGCACCAGCTGCATCACACTTGGTGTCTGTGGTAGGTAAGTTGTTCAAGCTTGGGGTTGACAGCTATCAAACAGCTATCTTTGCCTTCCATTTTCATAGAGTACATTAAAATTGCCAGCCATAAATTGCATTTTTCTGCTAGTCTGAAGAAGTTTGGAGAAATTCAAAAGAGTAAAGATAAAAGTGAATAGTAACAATGATGTTACCCCTTCTTTCTCCAGAACACAGAGACTACAAACTTGTATTTGGGCATGTAAGTGTTAATGATAGCTGGCAAAGAGCACTCTCCCTGGATAACAAAAGTCTAGTTTCCTTGCTTCCTGTTGTGGGAGTTACAAGGTGAATCCAAGTGCCTGTGTTAGGAGAGGGCATAGTAGACATATTTCAGTGGCTCCCAGCTTGAAATAACATTCTCACATTTTGGAGAACTTTCTCCTAGGTAATAACAGTGAGAGATCATAGTAGGGCAGTCAAAGGGGCAGAGAGGAGAGGCAATTTGATGCTAGCAGACAATCTTCTTGCTGTTGGGAAGGTGTGCTACTGAGAGTTTCAGTGGATGCTTTCTTCTTTGTGATTGTTTAAATTGATTCTCTTTAAAATTCACAAAGAGTTGTAACTGTTTTCTCCTGGGAGCAGAGTCTGCCTAGAGTGTGCTGCTGTTCCACACGCACAGCTCTGTGCTTTTCCAGTACAATGTGCTGGAGAAAAACATGACGGAGTGGTATTCTGCCTTCTTCTCACTGTGGTTATGTCTTAGCACCCCAGAAAGTCAGAAGTACACAATTTCGTTTCAGGCATAGAATGCACAAGAGGTAATCTCTCTCTTCAGGAGATTTACATATCTCCTCCTGCTACAAGATTTTTTGTGTTTCAGTGGGTGATTTGAGCCTATTCTTGTTCTATTGAGCCATGACCCAAGAACTGTAATCCAGCTCACAGGCCATTGCTGCAACAAAGTTGTGTAGGTGAATAAGAGCATTCAACAAATGATGTTGTAGAAGTAAGAGTTTATTAGATGCTTGAGGCTAGCATTGGGAATACCCAGGACCACTGTCAGGAAAAACACCTGAGTGTTGAACATATGCTAAGCATTAATCAAATCAAAATGTAAGTGTATAGCATTACTGCAAGTGATACATAGAGTTCTGTTCAAAATAGATGAATACAAAATGCCATGATAAAACCTGTACTCCGAACTAAACTGCTTGAAGCAGAGAAACTGGGGCTGCATCAAGATGTAGTACAACTTTCAGAATTATCAGAAGTTTGGTAAAATTTTATTTTGCTATCCTGCATGACAACAATGCCAGCATTTCTTCAGGGCCCAGCATTTCCTGGCACTAATAATCTTGCAAGATCAAGCACTTAGTATGTACTGCCTTGACATGGCTTTATTTGCAACCCATAAGGAGCAAAAGTGTTTTCTAATGCTGTGAATGTGCTTTGTAGTTCACTAGGAATTTTAGGAACGGTAAACAAAACTCTTATTCACCAGGCTGCATATGGGGTTGGCAAGTGACTTGATGAGCTCTGCTTGCCAACGCTTCATCAGTATAATTATTGGAGGTCAGAGCAGTGACAGTGTAAACTGATAATTATTTGCATCCAGCATTGCATGGCTAATTGGTTGGGTTATACTGTGACAAGGTAAACGTTGAACGTTCTTGAATGGTAGGGAATATTCTCATGGATACTTTTTTTTCCCCTTAAGGGCCTGATTCAAACCCACTTGAAGTCAGTGACTCAGGAATTTCAGTAGGTTTGATATTAAGATGTGAAAAGTGCAGGGTGCTGAAGTTCACCTTTGTTTCTTCGGAGGGGGTTCAGAATACACTATGAATGCTTTATCTCTGATACAGCCTTCACAATAGCAACAATATGTTTGCTCTACAATTTTCTTGTTTGTTTAAGCTACTCCTACACATTTCCACATGCATTACATTAGTTAATTGGCTTATTAATTCACAAATGAAGCACTGTCTTTTCTATACAGAATGCCTGATAGTGCTTCTGGATACATGTAGGATCTGGGCTTCTTCAGTTACAGAGTATTATGAAGAATGAATCCACACTGGCTTTAGATAAATTTGTTAAATGTTCATTCCTATTTCTAACTTAAATATGAGTTTCAATAAAAAATGTCCAGCTGTAACATCTATCATTTAGAAGACAGGAATAGTGAAGTGTGACCTATAACAGAGGTTTCTTTTGCAAGCAAGGTGCAAAGAAAAATTATGTCAATTTTTGGTAGTTTTCACAAGTGTCATTTGAGCATGCCTATATATTCACACTTTTAACTATTCCTTGAGTTGTGGCATTGAAACCCAAAAAAAAATCATCTTAGAAGCATATAAGAAAGCATTTGGTATATTGCTCCAAACTGTTAGATGCTTCATTGACAGGTATGCTAGAGAGAGCCCTTGTTTATCTCCTGTAATAATGCTTTCAG
>NW_008588940.1:12578-37825 GCF_000691845.1 Merops nubicus
GCAGGAGTGGAGGGAGGGGAGAGACTTGAAGAATGACAAGCTATTAGCATTCAAGTTACAAACTTTTGTCACTGTGCATGACATGATTTAGAGAATGGTGTTTTCACAGAATCACAGAGTGTTAGGTGTTGGAAGTGACCTCCAGAGATCATTGAGTCCAACCCCCTGCCAGAGCAGGACCATCTAGTCTAGGGCAGGTCACACAGGAACACATCCAGATGGGTCTTAAAAGTCTCCAAGGTAGGAGACTCCACAACCTCCCTGGGGAGCCTGTTCCAGTGCTCTGGAACCCTTACAGTAAAGAAGTTCTTCCTCATGTTGAGGTGGAGCTTCCTGTGCTCCAGCTTGTGTCTATTGCCCCTCATCCTATTGCAGGGTACAAGTGAAAACAGACTGCCCCTTCCTTCCTGAAACCCAGCCCGCATATATTTATAGACATTAATTAGATCCCCCCTAAGTCTTCTCTTCTCCAGACTAAATAGCCCCAGGTCTCTCAGCCTCTCCTCATAGGGCAGGCGTTCCAGTCTTCCAGTCATCCTTGTAGCCCTCCACTGGACTCTTTCCAATAGATCTCTGTCCCTCTTGAAATGGGGAGTCCAGAAATGGACAGAAAAGGGAAGTATTTTAATTCTCTTTATTTTTTCCTCTGCTGAAAAAAAATCTTAGCTCTTGATGTCCTGGGTAGTTTTACAGTTACAAAGTAATCACCAATATTAGCAAATTCAAAGAGATTGAGATTTGCCAGCTGTCATGTTCTGAAAAACTGGGTCATGTAGTAACATGGTGCAGATCCTCAAACCACCTCAGGATAAAGATGTGACAGATACTACCTCTTCCAGTCTCACTCTAAAGCCAAACATCTAAGACAAGCGCTGTCTGAAATACAGAACTTTCCATATGTCAGTCTGATAGATGTTTATCTCTAATTGCAGCTGCCAGAGGGCCTTGGCTAAACAAACAATCGGTGTAAGTTAAAACAGATCTAGGTTTGGTCTTCTGCCGTTTTGGAAGTAGTTTTCATGTGTTTGCTGGTTTAATGAAGCAGTTCTTGTACTGAATTTTTTTTTTTTTAAGGAACTCTTACAAAGCAGGTTTTTTTTTTTTTTCCTTCTTCTTGTCAAGAAATATTCTTAAATTAGACTCATTAAAAATCTCTTGTATTGCAGAGAGTGCACATGCTAAAGTTCTTTTTTTCCTGCTAATGTGAAGTGGGAGAAGCAGAAGAATCATTATATTAATGGATTGCAGAGAACGTACTCAACCACCACCCAGCTTACAAAGCAAAATGTAACAGCACACAAAACTGTGATAAAAGGGATCTAGCTGCATAAGGCTGTAATAAGACTATCATAAATGAAATCTAGCTGCATATCACCAAGACAACTAATTCCTAATTGAATTCACCTATCAAAACTCCACTGTCTTTTGGTAAGACAAGCAAGACATTGAAACCTGCCCTGAAAGCTCAGTGAGGATAATGCACTGGTGCTAAAATTTCACTCAGCAGTGGGCACCTTCTTAAATGTGAGACCTGCAGGATTCAGAACCATGCTTGTGCTGGAAATGCTGGGAGCTACAAGTATTTCCTCCAAATTCCATGTATTTGATCTTCCCGTCAAAAAGGAAAAACAGTTTATTGGCAAGCCACTACTCTCTTCATTTCAGTTATTCTTTAATTTTTATTACATTCGAAAGGTCAGACAACTCTGACATACCTCTTCAACAATATACAGTTACTTCTACGCATTGAAAGCTCTAAGGTTAGCATAAGTAAGCATGATGTGGAAAATATATTCTAAATTAAGGAAATTAGTAAATCCATACTCGATTAGAGTCCTGATATTTTTATCTCTTCTATGAGAAAGAAGGTAAGAGGAATTTATGTGAATTTTATGTGAATCATCAGCCATCATAGGAATAATTTTGTCTCACTGGTAATAAATCTCTCAGAACGCCCCTTTTCTCTCTTGTTTATCTGTTGGTATGTCTGAATGAAGATAATAATAAGAAAAGTTAAAGAAATAAGTCAACTAGCAAATCTGAAAACTCTGACTTAAAGCAAGGGAGATTATTATCTGGATAATGGGAGTAAGGTCCAGGACAACTCCTCTTATACAAGACTAGGCATCCTAGTGCAGTACTGTTTAGTATGTGAGCAGTAAGAGAAAGGATTGATTTCATCCTATGTAAGCCAAAAATATTTTCAAGCATAGTTATTTCACAAAAGTTTGTGTATAATCTACTTTGTTTTCTTTTTGCTAAGACAAAGGGAAAATGATCACACTGGATCCAAATTAATGTTGTCATTGAACTAATTATTGCAATGGTACTGTAGCAGTAGTTACTGTTTGAGAAATTTCTGGCAAATTTGTCATCATAAGGGTCTTCATACTTAGACTAAAACCAGACGCATATGTCAAGTAAGACCTTGGTTTTCTTGCTTGATTATAATAGCTTATATTGAACCGTGTTGGCAAATTTCTCGGGTTTTTGGGCAAGTTGAAAATGTGTCATATCAAGGCACAAAGCCAGAGACTTTGAATCAGCTGGCAGAATCACAAAAGTCAGAATTATATTTTAAGGAAAGAAATAAAGTTTCTCTTGGATGAAAGATCAAAATTATTTCCAGCATGCAAAATATCTATTGCCAAAAAGATGTAAATCTCACGCTCTGCTCTAGGCTACCAGTACATCTGTCAATAATTGCTAGTACAGTGGTGTGTTCACATCATCTCAGCCAGCCTGTTTAGCTTTAAAGACTTCATGCAAGTCTCCATGAAGCCGGTCTGCTACTGGCTAGGAACTTACTGGATACTGAATCAGGGACTAGTGAGCAAGTGCTGCCTTCTGCAGTACTCGCCTACCTCTGTGGTTCTCAAACCTACCCTGGTCTCTGCTCACTACTGAAATGAGAAAATACAAGCCCTGGAGAGATATCTGAGAGACGTCATTTCAAACTTCACTTGAGAACCTCAAGACATTCTACATCCTTGGAGATGTAACCTTTCTTTTGTTTTATTTTAGCATTAATCAATCATCGCACATTTTAGAGCTCACAACCCATGGTTTGCTTGTAAAAGTATTTGTGCCTGTGCCTGTAGATATTTTCCTGCTATTACATAATTATTAAGTGTCTTTTGGACACCAGCATTGATATTTGGTACTTGAATTCTTCGCTTGTATCGTCTTTTTGCTATAGGGTCATACACGTCTCTTGTGGGTTTTGTCTCTCTTTTCAAAATAATCTTAATTCCCTAATAAATTGCATGAGAATTACCATCATCCCACAGGTTCCAGTTAAGTCTGTTTTATAATAGAATTTTGCTCTGCAAAAGCACATTATTGTGGTCTTTCGGTTTATTTTCTGAAATGTTCCATTTGTGCATGAGCCTTAGTAACCTTTTAATCCAGTCTTCCATAGACCATGTGCCTTATCTATTTTTAATTTCTACTTTAACTTCAACTGTATCTTCTGTTCAAAGACTTTTTCTAGCAACAACAGTGACCAGAGAATATTGTTCTAAACAAGGGCACAAAGAAAGCTCAAACAACCAAAGACTAAGGAATAGTTAAACTTGTCTCATATGCCAAAATTGACATACCCTTTGTGGACCTTACAGTTTTCATTAGTTACATACAAATATAACTTTGTTGTGCCATAGAGTATCTATATGCTAGATCTAGGTGTCTAAAGAAAAGCTTTAAAACCTGGGTACTGTTTAAGTCCTGTGTAACTCTAAGCTATGATAATGAGACCTACAGTTAAAAAGACCTTGAACTGACCCTTTCTGATTATATCAGTTTCATCCTGACATCTCAAAGGGACTCCCAAAAGGAGAAAACTGAGTTCTTTCTCAGAGCATATGTAAAAATGATCTAATGTTTGCATAAGCTTCCTTTTATTAGTGTCAGGTGATCCTACTGATCCTCATTTATCAGGAGAGGAAGAAATAATGTAAATAAAATATTTTCTGTAATTATAACTGGTTATACAAAGATCTCTAACCAAACATATCAGTCATTGGAGAAGCTGGATCCTCAGTAAGGGGCTACCTGGCATGGAAAATGAAAAAGCCTTAAAATATCAGACTGAAACAGATTAATGATTATGGTGGGCCAAAACTACTTACATGATGAAAAACATGTATTGGATTATAATAATTCAGTACAATGTCATTTATGAAATAACATAGTATAATTGTTTGGAAAACAGCAATGAACATGAAAAATGAGTGTTTCAATGCTAGTCATATCTAAAACTCTGAAGAAAATTGGTTTATGAACATAGACAATACAATAACACAGATACATTTACAACGGGTCCCACCAGAACATCTTTGATAAAAATGCAAGTTCTCCATTCTTCTGTCCCAGCTTCCATCTTCCAAGGCATCAGAGTCTTAGATGGCACTTGAGTTTACTTTTCGGAAGCTAATGAAGATGTGATTTTCTGGCTTGCCAGTTGCTTTTTGGTCTTGGCTCAAACTTGAGAGAGTAGGGAGTGTGGCAGGAAGGCAATAATCATCTTTGTTTGTAACTGTTACCTTCTGAAGTGAGATCAGTCATGGCTTTTGTCTATTAAAAAAGCTCTTTCTCAGGAACAGCATCGGCAAGCTTAATACATAGTGCCTTCTAAACACAGGTATGTTCATTTATATTTTATGCAACCAGCAATAACATCAAAATGAGATGCAATAAAACAAAGTAACATTGCTGAAAAAGAACACCCTGATTTCCAAAGATTGGACATTTTCAGGGTCCGTATCTTGAAATTCAGGGAGGTAAAGACAATTAAGAGTTTGCATGCTGATGGAGTATTACTTTTCAAAAATATATTTAAGAGGGGTTTTAAACCCGCTGGTTTTGCCTGGGAAGAAAAGACCCCCAGCAGGACCCCAGTAGTACCTCCAGGGTGGTCTTCAGCGAAGAGGAGGACAGTGGCAGTTAAAGGAGGGATGGGCAACGATCGCTTTCTTCCAAAATAAAAGGTTTTAATAACATGAAAATAACAAACAAAAGGCACCTGAGGCAGGCACTGAGCAGCACCCACCCCAGGGGGAGAAGCGAAAGAGCGTGTGGCCTTGGGGCCAGGGGTTTTTAACAGCTAGGTAGGTGCGTTTACAAAGGCATTGTCCTGTAAGGATACACGGATGGGTTACCTACAGGTCAGGGGTCCAATGGGTGTTAGGGGATTGGTCTTGTGGTGGCTAAGCCAGCCACAACCTGGGAAAGATGGAAAATTCTGGATGTGTGCCCATGTTTGGGGACAAAGAGGCAACAGAAACCTCTGTCTCCAGGAGGCGCACTGCAACAGTGGAGATTTCAATTTCTATTTCAACCAGCAAGTGCAATAAACCTGCCTGAAACAAAGCTTTTGTCTTGAAATATTCAGTTAATCCACTTCTTTACCTCTGTTTGTTAGTTGCAGTCAGCACAGTGTTTCCTAATTAGACTTCTAGTTCAGTACTGTTTCTATAGCAAGGAACTCGCATAAAAGAGAACTAGTGGGAGATTTTCAAAGTACCCATGCTAATTAGGTGTCCAGCGCTCATTGATTTTGAATAGGAGCTAGGGCCTTAAGAACTCCATGCCTTTGAAAATTTCTCCTGTAATCTCTCTGTTCTACTTGTACAGCCACTAGCATTCAAAGACTTCAAGTCCAAAGAAAAGAGGAGACATTGCATGATGCCCGGTCTAAATCACCCTTCATGTCAGAACTACTATTTACAGCTGAAAGGTTTCAAAAGGATAGCCTGTATGTTGTTGACAGAAAGAAACTTTAGGGCTATTAATATTTTACACATTAACTCCTTCCCTGTTTATTTTACAATGCCTCCTTTTGTGTAACTTTAAACATATGTTTTCAGTAGGTCTGTGTGAATTAAATACATTTATCCTTAAAGGACTGCAGCATTGCTGCTGAATTCTCAGTGATAAATCATCTTCTGATACATAATATTGAGGCAGAATAACAAATTTAAATCTATTTTCTAAAACTATGACTGAATTATAAGGCAAGTTGGAAATTAGTTATTCCATGCACCATGCTCAAACGTTCAACACTAAATATCACATTTTTTAAAATGTGCATGTATTATGTGCCTTTAAAAAATCTACTCCACTGGCTAGCAGTTAACAACTATTTCCTCAGGATTCTGAAAATCACTCTTAAAACCTGTTTATAAAAATGTCTTGAGTCTTTTCAGAAGGCTTTTTAAAGGAAAGCACTTTGTTTATTCTGATAGCTAAAGCGAAGTACGGCAAATGTTGATGCAGCAAAGCAAAATTTGTTCACGTCTGACTCATAATTGTGGGAGACTTCTTGATTTATGGGATAAGGAGAGGGAGAGAAACAGAGGAGAGAGGATTTTGTTCTGCAGATATCACTAAAAGACGTACACACCTTTAATCTTATGTGTGTTAATATGAGCACCTTTTGCAATAAAATACAAATTATAAGTCTAAATGTAATTCTACTCTGCTGGAAATGATACAAGAGTGCTTCTCATTTTGTACAGATTAAGTTCCTCTAAAATTTCGAAGAGAAGACCACACTCTAAGTTAGGATCTAAAAACAAGTAGGAATTTTTATTAATGTCTGGCTGAACGCCTTGCTGAACAAAACATAATCACAGAGTACATCATGTGCAACCAAATTAGAAAGGACCATGTTCTCCAATATGCTCAGCCATCTATGGTAGCATAATTGCTTCTTTAGAATGCAATGTTAATAATGGCTCTTTAGCCTTTGAATGCAGCTAAAATGCTATGTACAAAATAAAATAATTCAGTTAAAACATTCTCTTAATCCAGCTGCTCATAACAAATCAGAAAAATTGAAGTATCTGTTTTTTTGTCACAAGGATCGCCTAAACCATACATGATTGTATCATCTTAGAAGGCTAGCTGCAGTTTTAATTAGAACATGGAAAAATAAAGCTAATAAAAACAGTTCTGTGGTATCTTCTGATCTTAGTCAGCACCCTGAATGACTCCATTGGTCTAAAATATGACAGCAAAAACTCCGAACAAACAATAGAAGTTTGATACTATTATTTGCCTCGGATGTAGTAACTGGAATTTACTAGGAAAAAAAAAAACAAAAAAAAAAAACAAAAAAAAAAACAACTGTGAAAAGTGAGTGCTACACAACTAAGCAAAAAATGGAGCCAAAAAACTGAGTTCAACAGCCAATGGACAACAGTTGCCAAGTTTGAAATTGGCACAAAATGGTGAAAGCACTCACTAATTCAGTCTTCCCTCTTCCTTGGATTTCCTAAAAAAGAGTATTTGATATGGAATCAGTTACAGATAATAGCCCAATGTCTTGAATGATTTCTGCTACCAAGGTGGCCTTCCAGAAACTGGTTGCCTGGCTTTTCTGAACCCTCTGCTCCTCTTACATATCCCTCTTTCCACTTTTTGCCATGTCTAACAGAAGTGTTACCCAGTCAAAAGAGATGCACCTTCTGCAACAAAACCATAGTAGAATAAAAACCCTGTGTTGTTCAGCACAGTGACAAACAGTAATCAAGACTCTGGTTACTTTTATGAGAACGTTCATACATTTACCACATGGTCAAACTGCAAATAAGATTTACACTTCTTCTATTCAAACTCTTGAAAAATTAACTGAACATGGTGATTTTAAAAAACTTAAGAACTACTCTCATTCATCCAAATCATAAGAACAAAGATAAATTTGAGATATTGAAAGGGTACTTTTTCTATACTTCAGTTATTTCAACATTTAAACAAATTTCCAACATTACTCAGAGATAAATACATACATTTTTAAAAACCTGTTTTATGGAAAACCACATGTTTAACTAGCTGGATTATGCACTAAATATAAGCCAATTATTAGAACATAATCAAGTCATTAGTGTGGCAGAGTTTTCATAAAAATAATAAGCTGTTACTAGGATCATTAGCTGTTGACTTACCTCTTTAGTAAATCGGTGGCCAGAATATGTTTCTGTTTCTGCTAGTATGTATAAAATAAAAACCTAACCCTCTCAATTTTTAATTGAGAGTAGTTCTTGAAATTTTAAATACATATTTCTCTCTGCCATCATGATAATTGCCTACTATACTTGGTTTTTTTTCTTAGCTTTCAATGACAAAACAAAAAAAAAAATTAAAAACCTCACCTATGCTTTTTAGGTGAATAATGTTAACAGCGCTTTTTTTTGTATTTGTAGTTCCTCTTTGATCCATCAGCATAAGAATGAAAATGTGGCACTCCCTTCTGTGTGATCATGAGACAATCATTGTCCTGTAATTTTTGAGATAACCTGCAGTGCCTGCTCTGAAATTACATACACACAATTGCCTGAGGCCTATGTGAGAGATCTGGATTTGTCTTTTGTCCTAAATTTTCCAAAATAAGTTGTATGAAAGCTCAGTGTTTGCTGACATTACAAGCAGAAACAATACATCATGTCCCAGGCCAAACTTCAGGGAAGGGCAGAAACACAAGGAGCCTTTTTTAAATTATCTTTTTTTTAAGGACATTTTTGCATTTGACTAGATCAAAAATTTCCCTTAATCCTATGGGAAATTATTTTATTACCTCATTGTAACATTTTATATGTTTTAGAAAAATCTTGCCCTGTGTTTGACCCAACATTAGGAAAACTAATTTCTATTTCTGCTTCTGCATCATTTGATCTTCCTGAAGGAAACTGATCAGAACACCCTTGCAGTCATTGTAGGTGTATTATGCAGACTTCATCCCAGAATGCAACTGCATTGCAATGACTTTTTAGGAAATATGCAAAAACCTTTGTAACAGCATTATTTTTCATCACACCTGTATGCTAAAATAGAGCCTTTCTAGCCTTGTTAGTGATTTAACTACAGCTCAGCATTTAACAAGTTGGTGTGACCTTTAATCTTTCGATGAGATCAACTGTAAAAGTGATGCAAAAGATGCAGGGAAAGTGCAGTGAGTAAGAATGCACTTAGGTTAGCTGTCTGGGAGGCATTCTCTCTATATACACAAGGTCGACAATGATGCAACATTCCTGAGCATCTTCTACTTTTCCAGAAGCTTCAGTAGTAAAAGGCCCCATGTTAGAGCTGTGCCTGACATCAGCAACTCCAGCTTTGGAGGCACAGTCTCTCATGAAAGCAAGGGAAGAATGTGTTACTGCTGCTAGCTCTCCCAGTTCCGTAAGAAATTAATTTGGTTTTAAACTAGCTGAAGTTTAATCTCACCTAAATATAACTAATACAAAGATCACAATGCAAATAATTTTCTGGATCTGCACATAGTTTCTTTTCATTTTGACAACAGCGAGGACCTTGGAGAACTCTTGTCCTTAATTTACGCTCTTCAGTTAGGTGTAAAGATAGGGCCTGGGAATCTCAATCAAAGAGCAGAGTTCAGATAAGCATACTGGCCTATTTCTATTTTGACTTTCAGGAGATGGAATATTTCAGTCACAGGATTTTTAGAACAATCTTGATAGCTGTAAAATTTAAAATTAAAATTGGCACTTTGATGCATATTGTTTTTAAAGTTATAAGCAGTAGTATATTATTGTTCTCAATTTTTTATTCATTTAAATACATTTTTCTAGGCTTTAAAAGGAAGTCCTGATCAAAATCATGTGGAATTTAGTCTTGAAATTTAATTCAAATTCATTGAATACAAATGAAAAAATAACACAAAGCTTCAGCATTTAAATATTAAGGCCACCATTCAGTCTCATGGGTTGTAACCTCTCACCGAAAAGTGCTAATCCATATGAATCCTCACACCGTATGTTGTGTTGTAAGTAGAGAGCAAAGTAAATCTTCAGTAGTTCTGTGCCCTGTAAGTGACTTTTGATAACAAATAAATAATGTTATTAGAAAATGGTGAAGTCCAAGAAAAAAAATTATGGTTAAAAAATTACCTCTAATGGCTAGAATTGTAAGTTGTCGACTTTCAGATTTTTTGTTTTTGTTTGCCTGAAGACATTCCCAATGAATCTGAAAACAAGCGTGTTCTGTTTACTAATTTCACTGCAAGGAAAATATGTGTTTTATACTGACCTAAGAAACTGGCATAGGGGAAAAAAAAAAAACACCAGAAGTGAACATATTTCAGTTCAATGCAGATGTGCTGTTCTTCAAGGGGAAAAAATTCATATAGGTAACATTTTTCATATGCAGGGAACTTTTTTTTCTCCAAACAATTAAATTTATAATGAGCTCAACAATAAAGAAAAAAAAGAATTGCAAAAATATTTACTTTTATTGTTCTGATGTTTTGAGGACACTGACTTGTCTCATTTATCTAGCACATGAAACAGTTTAAGATGTGATAGCTTTGTGTTTGCCTGATTTGTTTCTTAAGAATTCCTTCGATTACAGAATTGGGGGATGGGGATAAGAAAGGTAGGAGGTGAAGATGGCAGGGCAGTATCACCAATTCAATTTAATCTTAAGTTCCAAAAAGCTTTTCAAAATCAAATCAAATATAGAGGGGAAAAATTAGCATAAGAATCACCAGTAATAAAAGTAAAGAGAAAGAATGAAGTAATTGCTTTTCACCAAAGTTTAAAGCAAAGCAATAACAGAGAAAATACTGCAGCTTAGAAAATGATTTGCCATTGCAATGATTCATTTCTAGCCTATAATAGGTTTTATTTCCTTGCTTTGCAGTAATGCATTCATTACATGCCCAGTTTAGAGCAAAGTTAGCCACAGAATTCTTTATAAATATACAAGAGTGGCTCTTCAGCTCATCTTCAATGCTTCATCAGCATGACAACCCAGATGGTATCAGTGTAACACAACAGCAAAATGTGGACAATAGTTGTCTAATACTGTCTTATTAGTGGAAAGAATAGGTTTAAAATGACAAGAGTTCTCTGTGTAACTGATTAGTCCAGATTCTACTCCTTTTGGAGTCAGCAGTAAAACACTCATTGTTTTGAGTGAGTTTAGTGTCAGACGCATCTGTTTTTCAAATGCGTGCCCTATATTATGTGTCTTATAACCAGCAACAATCATCTGATGGAAGTCTTTGTGTTTTGGTACATACCATGTGCTGTACCTGTGCACAGAGTACTCAGTCCAAACATGCCTAACTCCAATCAACTCACTCAGAGGAGTAATTGGTCAGACTATTCTGGCCTAGTAATTCTATTACACTTTCTTTGTGTCACATATAAAGTGAGGAAAAGCTGTATCCATTTAAGTCAACGAAATAAAATCACAGGCAGATGGGCTGGGCGCTAACAAAACCATTTACCGTGGTAAATTTACCGTGGTAAATTCTTGCCCACTTCATGGTTACTGTTAGTATCATTAATTTTCAGAAGCAGAAAGATGGCAGAGCTTGCAAATCATTTTTCCAAAGCTGCAATCCTGATGGACGATCTCAGCTAAGTAATGTGGGTATCTAACTCTCATTCTTCAGGTCAAAGAATTTAGTGAAATTTCTATAGTAAATACTTCTAGTACCCTTGTAGTCCATGGATATGGCTTTGATATCCCATAAAGAGGGAGGCATTGGCTTTGGCTTCTAGGCTTAGATTCCCAAGGTTGGCAGACAGCAACTACTTCATGCAGTTTTCAAAGGCATTTCCGTCTGTTGACTGTCTATGAAACTGCACAGTTGTTTTCATTGTGCTATTCTTTAGGGACCTTAAAATTTAGGCGAAATCTGTGTACGTTTGTAACCACATAGAAAGCACCATTAATTTGCTAGGTGAGTGGGTTATGATAACTCACTTCCAAGAAGTTAGAAAAGAAACATTTGAAATGAAACTTTCATTTTGGGAAGTTTTCAAAGCACCTGCTTTTTACTGGCTAACAAATGTATGTTGTATATGTACCGACCTGTAAATATGAGGAAAGCAGTATGTATTTTTACAGATTAAAAAAAAAACAAAACCAAAAAACCACAACTAAACATTGTAAAGTATGTCACTCAAAATAATAGTTAAAAAAGAATTTAAATTTGATCACTTCTAACATGCCATTTTTTACTGCCCTAAAATGCTTCCTTATACCACTCTCAGTTCCTGAGGACTGTATATTGAGGTAATAATGTATGGAAATAATCTATCTTGAAATGTCTAAATTAAATAGGTTTATTTTCACCTCTGTGATACAGCAGTAAATGAAAATATCACACTGCTGAAGTCAATAATAGAATTGTCCCTGAGTTCAGTAGGACTGAGGCTTCACCTCAGTGCTTCTCATTTTTATGATTTTACATATTCATTTTCTACCCTAAAATACTACATTAAGAAATACGAGTATTTAGTTATTCTGACATACAGACCAGGAGAGCAGGCCATCTGGCACCTGAAAAATATTATGACTACCAGAGAATTGTTTCCAAAATATATGTTGCTGAGTTGGTATTTTTGTTCCAGGAAAAACAAACAGATTAAGAGCTTTCTCTTTCAAGTTGATTTTGTTGCTGTACAATATAACAGATGGAAATGGTGTTCACCCCACTCATCACTAAGCAGGAGGATAGAGTCTTATTTTGATGAGTCAACCAGTTGAAGTTTACAGCTTCATCAAGAACATATTCTAACTTTTGGTATAATTTCTTGAACAACTTACAGCTTTGTGCATTGTGTTCTCTCTGGGCACCTTTCCAAGTTTCAGAGACCTGCTCTCCACTAATTTAGAGTGGATGGAGTTTGAAAAGTAAAATGTCTTTCTAGTAAGAGGCTGCAAAGGCATAGCAAATAAATGCAGTCAACAGTGCACAAAATGACACATCTGTGGCCAAGTACACCTTGGTGGAAAGGTACTAACTCTTAATTAGTTGCCTAGGAATATCTGCTGCTACTTGACAAAGTCTTTTTTTGCAGCAGTTTGACTATAAAACAGAATTGTTTTGACTTCATTTATCGAGGAGAAAAAAAAATAGAGATGTTATTAAAATGATTTGTTGCACACAAGCCACTGAATCACCTGCAGCCATGTTGAGTTCCTGACTCTAGGCATCAAGCGTCAAATGAGATCAAATAATGGAACAAAAAGGGCAGTGGCATTATGTCCAACTTTGATTTGTCCCTTAATTCCACTTCAGTTGTGATTTATATGTATTAAAGGCAGTAATTCAGTTTTCCTCAGTAGTCAACAAATTCATATGAATCAAATCTGCATCTCCCATAGTTCAAAGCTATTAAAAGAACTGGACAAGTTATTAACTGTTAATGTTCTTTCCAGCAGTGGACAGAAAATTACATTCTAATGAGTATGCATGAAAAGAAGAAACATGATACATTTTTGGACTGTATGCCTAGATTCAAGACATTATAGGAGAGAGTAATAATATTTTGCTGTATAGCTGTAGAATAAGTAAACGTAATATAACAGGGAAAAAAAAATCGTTAGGGAACCAAACTGAAATAAGTACACTGTGTTCTAAGAGGTGATATTGTTTGGTATACAGTTACAAGAGCTGTATTTCTGAGGGATGTAGAAATGCTGAAGAAACTAATTTAACAGTTTAAGCTATACAAGTTTAAATATAATAGCAGAATGATATTAAGAAACAGAAAAATAGGATAATTATTGGCAATATTATCACTATAGCTATAGATATTTGCATGGAGAATGCAAGTGCCAGGAAAGGTACACCCTCTACACGCAAGCCAGCTGAAACACTTTGAATATAACGTACCATAGCAACAAAGCCAGACACAGTCATGCAGTTCTAAGTGATCTAATAAATAATACTGATTTTTATGTCTGTGGAAACTGTAGAATGGAAGAAAGTTGCACAAAGCATTTGAGCATGCAAAAATCAGATTGAGACCTCAGGAAGTGAGCTTGGTGAAACAGGTGGAGTAAAGTGGAGCTGAGTAAGTAAGGCCCTCTTCCTTGCTGCAGTCCATGCTTTGCTGGCTGAAAATGTTATCCAGGCAGGAAAGAATGAGGGCATTGGAAAAATCTCTGCTTTCTTCTGCCCTCAAGTCATTTGTTGCATAAATAGTTAGAACAGAGGAGGGTACTGTAAGAAACTCTTGAGAGGGAAGACAATTCTTTTAGGAGAGATTTGTTTCAGAGGTTACAGGAACCCGTATTTGTGAAATAGAAGAATGGAAACAGATCTTCCACAGAAGCCATTTAACAATTCTTCCAGGCTGCCATGGTGCAGCTTGGCTAGGTATTCAGGCCACTGGAGGACTGTTGTGCACCTCTGTTTGTCACTGGCTTTGATGCATTTAAGTGGTTAGCATGCAGTAAAAGGACTTAACTTCTGCAGTTTTCTCATTATTGATTAGTGGGGCACATAATTTCAGTTCTTCATGATTTCATTTCTCCATCCCTAAACTGAGGATAAAGGTAAACTTTACAGACCTTTGTAAATGCATTTAAATGTAATTAATACACAAAGCAGCTCTGCAATACAGGTGGAAGAGCCCACACCTTAGATCCAAGATGCTCAATTGATAGAAAATTTTGTCTAACCCATTGGGACTTTCAGACTTGTGTTTCCTAAAGACAAAATCTGAGAAACTGAAGTATTTTCACTAACTGCAATTTAAAGAAGCAGCTACGCTTCCCACCCAGTTTCTGCAGTAGTCTATATGTTGTGGTTATATCAAATCCTACTGATGTTAATTTAGATGGCAAGGAGTAACAGAGTTAAGGCTGGTAGTAAAGTGATACAGATAGCACAGTAACACTTCAAATAAAATTATTTCTCTAATGAGTATTTGATTAGCATGTAAACAGTGGTTATTGTTCATTAAATGTCACATGATTGTTCAAAGTGCACTTACAGATACTTGTAATGTAGTTAAGTCACAAAAAAAAACATGACCACAGAAGCATAATTTGAGACACTTTTGGTTGGACTTGCTGCTACCAGAATATCCCTGAAATTCTGTTTTCCTTCCTGGAAATGGGACGTGCATGTCTGGTTAGTTTTTCTGGCTACAGTACTAGTGTAAGATCAGGGCTGGTCCACTATACAACTAAGTGAATCTGCAGTGTGTGTTTTAATTTACTTTTGTATTTCCTGACTTGGAATCTGGATCTGTACATAGTAGGTATGTCATTTCCCCATTATTTTGGTAAAACAAAAGCAACTGATATTAAAAAAAGTCATTACTATGCATGCTGTCAATAGTAGTTGATTACTTCCCCATTTGGTTCATTTTAGGGCTAGAAAATGTTATATGGACAGCTGTATATTTTATTTTGGTTTGTTTTGTTTTCTGATGTTGATCTTTACTGATTCTTCCCTATAGTGTATCCTTGAATTTGGATGAATAGACAGTTTAGTGTGGAAGAAGAGGAAGAATGTATGTAATTGACAGAGAGGAGGGGAATTGGAAGGCTTTATGGCCTTTAAATTCTGTCATAGCAATTTCATTCTTAATCAGAGACTTTATTATCCTGGCACCACCTGCCATCCTGATGAGGGTAATGATTAAAGAGGGATACAGGGCATGATACATATGTGCTTCCTTTAAACTAAAAATAGCCTCTTTTCAGCTGAGTGGCTTTTAAGTAGGTCTTTCATTTTTCTTTGGCAGCTTAATACTGTTTGTCATTTTAAGTTCAGAACTAGTTCAAAAACTACATGTATACAAATTCTACCAGGGAGTATGATTTTTAAAAATACTTAATGATGTGTTTTCTTGTGGAAGGACGACACATTTTCTGAATGTTTTCTATGTAAAATAGTATTAATCACAAACTTTAGTATGTAAAAAATAACAGAAAAACCTGAAATCATCTGTTCTATTAAGAAGGAGCTATTTATAATTATGTGAATTAGACTTATTTTGGCAAAGTTTGATACTCTCACTCACAGACCTGAAACAGTAAATGCTGTGAAGCTCAGCTAGAAATTCTTATTTTAATACACTTACAAACTTAATGAAAGAGGAAGTTATGTTTGACCTTCTAGGGGTAAAAAAAAAGCGTTCTGATTTTTTTCAGGAGCATATGTTGCATCCTCACTGAA
The DNA here is from genome assembly GCF_000691845.1 of Merops nubicus. Taxonomy (NCBI): domain Eukaryota; kingdom Metazoa; phylum Chordata; class Aves; order Coraciiformes; family Meropidae; genus Merops; species Merops nubicus. The sequence continues at coordinate 28,525 of NW_008588940.1, forward strand.
ATCCTTATGCATCTAGTATGGAGAAAACATAGATTTTTTTTGTTGAGAACATACATATATGTGTTTATTTCTGCCTTTTTTTGTTGTTGTTACCGCCTGTATATGGATTCCCTTGCGGCCATATATATATATAAATATATATATTTTAATATAGAGCAAAATGTACTAATATATATTTTTAATTAACAAATTACTTTATTCACAAGTCTGCATCTTCAACTATCAAACATAGTTTGCATTTGATGATGGAAGAGGAGAAGTGTCAGACAGGACAGTAAAATACAACCTGATGTAAGGCCCCTAAAACAGGCAGAAATTTACTGATCCACAAAAAAAAAAAATGTGCATGTGAGCATATTAACCATACAAAGGTCATTTTTCACTATTCATTCATGCATGGCACCCTGATGGAAGGAAAAAAGGCATCTAAACAAACCCAGCATTTTTTGGTACCTTGAGGCTATCTGAAACATTATTTTTGGGATTCCTGTTTGTAGGGTTTGAAATAAACATCCAGCTAATGAGGGTAAATGTATTCTTGGGCCACAGATCTATCTTATTGCTCCAAAGACCACTATAAAAGCCTGATGAAGTTACTTTTTGATTTGCAGTCTGTTGCTAAGAGCAAGTATTGCCAGATGCCACATGAGGAGATAAGGAGTCCTCTCTTGCCTAATTGTGTATCATGACTTTCACTCGAAAGAGCTCTTCCTTGACAGTTTATGGATAGCTGCACTCAGTTGCTGATGTTTTCTGAGGTAATTGGCCTCTATCGATCTGAGGGTTAGGGAACACAGCTGTAGTGGCAGTCCAGAGAACTGGCAACTACAGCTGCCACAGAAGACATTTCTGAAATCTTTCTCAGAGGTTTTTCACCAATGTAAACTTTGTGACATTCATATAAATGTCTTATTTTTGAAACTCTTGTCATTTGTAACTATGTACATTTAGAAGGAAACATCCACATACAACATGATGACAAAGCCTGAATAATAACAAACTGGTGACAAACCTTGAAAGGAAATTGAAATTAAGTTTTTCCATTAATTATGATTACTTTTATAATCATTTAATGTCTGAACGCTAGCTTATGATAAGAAAATCTATATCTCCTAGGGCTGTGAGGTAAAGGCTTTCCATTAGTCATCATACTCTGCATAATGAGCAGTGTCGCTAATAAAACACAACGGACTTCAAAGTTATTCAATCAGCAGTCTGAATAATGAGATTTTGAATAAAAATGGAAATAGTGAGCATGCAACAAAAGCAATAAGGTGGATTATAACATTTTCTTTTAAGCCACCACAAATTGATAAATTGAAAGGAATTTAATTATATTTTATAAGTAATACAGAGCATTTCACAGATTCCTTAAAAAACAGACTAGGTATGGGCACACAGTGCTTTAGAAGAAGATAAATTTCAACAATAGAAAAAATTGCTAAAAATAAGCTTTGTTGGAATCTGTATCTTTACTTTTAAATTTTGTTAGAAAACATCTGCCACATATTTCTTATAATAAAACAGAATAATGACAATACCAAATGTAACGAACATGCCAGACTTAGAGATGTGCTCCTGGTCTAAATTGCTGCAACATTAAAAAATACATAGCATAATACAGCATAAGCTTTAAGTATCCTTTGAGCAATTTTTGATTCATTGATACTGAGAAAGATAAATTAATGATGAGAGATGACTTGGACTAATGAAAATAGATTGGAACTTGCAACTCTAAAAGACAAGGCTTTCAATTCAATTTTGATTTTATCGTAGAAATACAGACAGATTCTCTTCTGGAATACCATGGCAGACTGTAACATTACTAGATACATTTTTCATGGGAAAAAAATGTATAGTCATATTTGTCTATAAATATGAAGACTTTACCTATTGTTTTGACATACTGTAACGTTTCATCTGAGAAGGCATAAATGGATGGATTGACAGTAAAACTCTGTGGTGGAGTTCAAGAGGAAGGTTGCTTAAAATCAGGTCTCCGGTGTTTTGCCTGTGTTGTCTTGTTGTTGTTGTTGTTGACTTGTGCAAAATTGAGCAATGCAAAGGAACAGCATAGCAATGATCAACTCAATTGTCTAAAAAAAGATGTGATGTGTAGTATTCTCTATCTCCTGATACTTTGTATTAAGGAATGCATGAAACATTTTTAAAGTTCAGGTGAAGCTTTATAAATCAATCAATGCATTATAATTATTACTAGTAGCAAACTCAGTTTTATAGTAGTTTGCTCCCTTATGATCTTGGTAGCAGGTGAAAGCTCTGCTGCTGTCCATCTGCCATTCAAGCAGGCTACACTAACCTCTTACCTGTCTGAAAAAATAAAGTGGCTCCTCAGAAAAAAAACACCAGAACTGTTTTTAAAAGTATTACTTTGAATGCTGGAAAAACAGTTGTCAAAATCTGAAGCAATAATGGCTAGCGTATAACTTAGAATGACTTATGTTACATTTAAGAGAAATCCATTATATGAGGCCAAGAAAAATCTGTTAAGTAAAATAATAACGTCATATTTACAATGTACACTAGAATGCTATTTTTCTGACTTACTCAGCAGTAAAATACAATGTCGAAAATTATCTTTACTCTTAGTAAGAACATTTTTATGTTTCCCAGCCTGAATTTCTTATAAAATTCTATTGTGCTTTATGGAACAAATAATTGGAAATTTGTCTGAAAAGTAGCTTGTTGGCAGAAAGAGAAAAAGATACACTTTCAGTTTAGTGCATGGATAGTGGCAATGATCCTGATGCTTTGCAGACAGATTTCTAGTAAATGTTTTATCCATTGCTGATTTTACTAAATCCGTTTTTTAAAAAGTAAGGCATAAAATAGCATCAGTTATCATTAATGTTGAAGAGTCTTCTCACAGATTTTTGTAGCTCATTTGTTAAAATAACAGATGAAAACTATTAGTCATATTTGCAATCAATGTTGGGTATAATGACTTGTATACAATCCAGTTGCACATGCAAAATTGCTAAATATATTTTATTGCAATGAACACTTTCAGGAGTTGAATCTCTTTTTATGTGCAAATTTGCTGTACCCTGGATGGAAAAAGGTAGGTCCCCCAGGACAGGACACAAATTAGCCTTTGTGATGAGCAAGGACAGCCTAAAGATGAGCATACTTCTTGTGGCCCTGAGGTAAACAGCTAGAAGATGCAGGTGTCAGGAATGATCTCAAATGCCGGAGTACTCAGATTTCCACCTGATGGTACACATCAGACAGACTCCAGTCTGGATGAATGAGGAGAATACATTCATTACGCTATTGGTGAGATCAAGCATCTAGGAATTAGGCTGTATATCCCATTTACAGGGCAGATTCGAAAAGCAGTGCATCTGTGGAGGATTATGGTAGAGTCATGGTAGATCACACTTTCCAAGAGGTGGCTAAAAACATTTCCAGAATTTCTAAGATAGAGTAGAGAGCAATATTAGTATGACTGGAATGTTATTTTAAATGTTAGAGTTCTGGCTTCCTAAAAAATACTAATTGAAAAATTAGGAAGGGCACAAAACAAGTCTAATCCCTGAGTAAAGGTCTGGAAGAACTACTTTACTGTAAAGGAAACGCAGTCACAAGTTCAGCCAATTTTGTTTGAAACGAGAATTGATCAAGAGGTCTGCACTTGATGCAGCAGTGACTGACAGGGAGTCTTTCTGATGTGTTACATAGCTCAGACTATAGACTACATAGCTCAGACTAGTGTGATTATAAAGGTTCCCTCAATTCCTAAAATTCTTAAACCTTTATTAACATTGTATAGAAATGCATTGGAAGATAATTTCAGGGAATTGGACGATTATATATGTCATTATCATCATCAGTCTATTATAAAATACTTACCAAATACTGTAAATTGTGGATCTATAGAAAAGTGAACATTTTACTGCTGCTCAGAAGACAAAAAATATTAAGAAAGTTCAATAGTTGTCAGAAGTTTTAGGTCATCCAGTACTTCAAGGAAAAGAAATTATTGAATTTAAAGTTGGTTAGTTTAAAGCATTCCATCAAGTGTTTAACACTAATGATAGCCCAAAGCTGTTCTTTTACTTTACCTATGGTAAAACAGATGAAGCCTATAAACAAACTAACTGGTCTTTTTTACTATTTGATGCCAACAATTAGTTATTATTACAGGCTCAAATACCACTATCCTAATTAAATTTTGGCAGGGCTGGGGGTATAACTGCCTTATCATTAGGGTTCAGAAACAATAGCATTGATTCTGAATACTTCTCTCAACATCAACAGATGTATTTCAAAAGTGAAGAGATGAAATTCTATCCCACAGAATTTTCCATAGCAGATAAAGGAGAAAACAAGCTAATTCTGTTTCAGTATGAATGCAACTTCAAATGCAATCCATGATCTTTATTCTGCCCCTGGTTAGGTGAGAAGCAACTCTACCAAAATCAATACATAAGTTTCATTTGTAAGAAATGTGTACAAGAGGAGACTGAGATTAGGGTTCCAAGTTTATCTGTTAAAAAGAGGTTGTTACAATAAGCAGAAAACTTGCAGAGCTCCAGAGACTTTTTGCTATTTATAGATGTCTAAGAGTTTAAGTACTACTCCTCACAAAATCCATTGCTTCTATTGATCAACTGTATTTTTAGCTCAGAAGCACATTCTCTCCTACTGTGAAGCAGATCTAAACTGGACCAAGTCTTAAAATAATGGCCCTATCATGTTTAATTGTGATGATATTGTCATAATAATATTAATCATGATTAACTCATTTAGTATTTATGTGGTTGTCATAAAATACTTATACAGATTCTCTAAATTAGTAAGCTTGACCTTAATTTTGAAGAGTAACCCATAAGTGCTTACTGTAAAAACCTGACTTAGAGCAGAAGGCAGGCTCTAAACATGGTTCCTGAGCATGAAGTTCCATCTTTCAAAATTTCTTGCTCACTCCTTGACAATAACTCTGCTGGATAAATGCAACATTGACCAGGTCTGCTGATAATGTATGAATTATGCAGACTGTTACATTCAAAACAAACACATTTTGTGTTTTTTCTGTATCTGTGGATCTTCTTAATTTCTGTAATGTTTTGTGTAGTTGAAAAATTTCTGCTCTCTTGGCAGTAATAATGCTTGTGCATCAGCACAGTACTGTTTAATTAAGAATTTCTGATATACAGCCTTAACAACAAGTTTAAACATGAAAAAAAGCCATATATGGTGTAGCACACACACCGCTACCCTATATTTTTATGTCACTGCAAACCCCTTACGTTTAACATTTCAGGGATTTGGATTTTACAGGGAAAGACTTGAAATTCCCCATTCAAATCTAGTTTTCTGTTTGAAGGAAAAAAAAAGAAAAAAAGAAAAATAATAGGGTGAATTGAAGCTAACACTTATACCAAAACTTGCACAGAAATGATCCATCCATAGTAGACACTTACTGAACTTTTCCAGCCTAAACTATTCTGTGATTTATGGTTGTATGATTTATGATTTGTGAACTGTCATTTCAGTGTTTTTATCTGTTGTGCACTGAATTTTCTATACCAAACTGGCTAACAAGGACACCAACTGATTTTTAAGCTACATTTCTTCAAAAGGGGCTGTACCACACCAAGAAGAGAAAGAGCATTCCCTGAAAAGCCAGTGATTGCATTTATCCTACATCTAGGATCTCTTGCCCTTAATAGGATCAGAAAAACTGCTATATGAGCTTCACAATAGGTGAGAAAAAGTGCATACCATTTCCTTTGCTGTGTCATCCTTCTGTTATCCTAATACATCCGCCTCTTACTAAGTGTCAGAGTATCAAAATAACGTTATTAAACTCTTAAAATTTTTAAATCGTTAAGCAAATCATTAAGCCCCTAAGACAATTTGTCTTCAGGGGCTTCTGTCAAGAAGGACATGCACAGCCATACTGTATATATAAAAAAAACTTAAAACAGGCGTGGCTTCCAGGTGCTTCTTAGTGAAACCTTGTACTCCATTGCACAGGATCTTTTATCAAATTCAGCATAAGCAATCGGGGTGAAGGCAGGTCACTGGCACTGCTGTGTGTTGAGAACACCAAATTGGGATGTCACTGTTCTAAAGCCAGCTACAAAGACTCCTGACATTTTAACTTAGAATAAACATTTCTGGAGGGAGACCTATACGGTGGTTTTATCATTTTTTACTGTTAACACAGTTCCAAAACACTTTTTTTTAACCTGCATATTCTTTTCCCATAGAGGATAAAACCACTATTTACAGTCTATAATTGCAAGTTAAATTATTTGAATGTAACTCTTTGTCATCTATATAACTGCTATGGTGGATCTCATGCATTTTGTAAAGCTAATTTTCTAAAGCTGCTCTTCGCTACAGATTTTAGGAACAATATACATTCAAATTTAAACCTTCTTTGAATTCTTGAACTATTTCTTAATTTATTGAGGTACTTAATTTCATTTTCAAACTTAGAATCAACAATTTATTGACACTTTTATACTTCCATCACATTAGATTTTTAAAGGGTGTTTCTGCTTCTGATTTAATCTCAGACAATAATGTCTATATTCATGGCCATAGTTCATGAAAAAGTGAAGGAACTCTTCTCGGGTGTAGGAGATCTGCCCACAAGTTTCTCAACTGGCAATCATCTCTGTAGTCTTTAAAGCAAATATTTTGATCATTTTATCTCACTCAGGGAACAGAATACGCTACACTGTCCCAACTCCATGAATTTTACCATTTCAGATATGGAAAAACTGAGGTGTGGAAATATAGAGTAGACACAGCCTTTAAGAGTAAATGTTTTGGAATGTTTTTACCCACCCACCTTCTAAATCCAACATACCAACACTAAAGAGAATCACTAAGGCTGTTTTTCAGCATCCTAGCAGAATTGTGATTCTTATGATCTGGCTTATGATTTCTTTTGCTCGGTATTTTTTGAAACTGAACATATCAAGAAATACTGATGATTTTGCTAAATGAGACTTTTAGTACAGAGGCCAGTTACTCATTCTAAACTGAGAGATAGAGATGGATACTTAAAATACAATAGTTAGATTGCCAGAATACTATTTGAAGATGGGTATTGCTTTCACATTTGTGGTGAGTCCAATGACCAAACTGTCGAGTTACATTTAGAAAGAGAAAGCAATATTATAGTCCAGGTTAGGGTCAGTAAACTGGGCACTAAAGTGTGGGAACACAATCAGTAGTAAACAAAGGGGGGGGCATAAATCCAGCATAATTTGGAGTGCTGTGTGGGAAGTCTGGTGAACCTGCTGCTGTTCTGAACCTTGCCTGTTCTGTAGAAACCTGCAGAAGCTGGGTCTCTCAGTGACTCAGTTTCTCTCTTTCAGCTGTATTTCACTCAATGTCTGATGAATGAATAGTTCAACAAACGTGCTATGGATTTCCATACAAACTGCTGCCCTGTGCTTCACTGATATAAAGTAGAAAAATGTCATGTTCTGTTCTGTTAAAAAGAGGACTTGCATCTCAGGAAATCAGAAGAGAGCGAAAAGACAAGCAGCTCAGGTTAGACAGCATCAGTCAGTCACTCATGTTCTTAACTACAGGAGTTTCGAACTGAGAGCTATATACATTTCAAAATTAAGAAGTAGAAGAACAGTGAGGGAAAAAACCTTTGCTGAACAGACTGAATTCTCTGTGAAGAATATTTGGTAGCAAATGTAGATGCACCTCAAAACCATTTGAAAGCAAGACATAAAACTTTTGCCAAGAGACAAGAAAATTTTAAGCATAGTTGAAACTGTTAGAGCACAACAGCAGTTAATCCTGTTCATTCATTATGGCTAGAAATAATAATTGCACTGAAACCAATGACCACCTGAGTTGAATAGAGAACACTGAGAATGTAATGACTCTGTTCAGAGATGTTCCTGATTGCTTTTGGTCTGCAGAAAATAGGACTGAATTAAGCAGTTTCTAGCCTTCTGTCTTATTACCCTGGTAGGTCTATTCGTGCAAATTCACACCAGAGGTTCATGTGGTAGATCATTGTTGTGCAAACTCAAATTACACTGATGTAACTACTAAAATTGGCTTACTGCCTTCCAAGATACAGGGATATGAGAGATCCGTTATAGAAGCTACCTCCATTCTATATGAGGTTTAAAAGAATGCAGAAAAAAATTGTGTCCTGATCAATAGCCCTAGCTGGACCTGAAATCAGCTTCTGTAAGGTTTGGCTTCAGTGCTGCCATTATGACTGTTATTTAAATATTGGTGTTATCCAACCCAATCAACTTTTCCTCAGATTTAGGTGTTCTGAGTATTTTGCTTTTCAAATGATTTTTTTTTTTTTTATTTTATTCTCAAGGCAATGCATTTTACTAGTTAAAAAAGAGTCGCATTTCTAAATGTTCTCACTTGCTTTTCTTTGCATCCATTCTTCATAAAATAACACAAAAGGGGGGGAATACTATTATGTGCCTCCAAGAAATTTTAAATTTATGTATAAGAGATCAAAAAATTTGCTTTCTTTCTGAGATGATAGCTTAATAGTATTCATGGGTTTTTTTTTGTTTCTTCTGCTCCAATTATCCCTTTATATGCAAAACTGTACAGATTTCATTATTTGTAAAGAAGATACAGTTGTAGTTTATCTTATTCTTCCAAATTAAACATTCTGATGATTTTTTTCTAGGTATTCTTTTCCCTTTTCCTTTACACCTTTGTTGCCTATTATTGTAGGTAATACAAGCCTGATTGAAAACAATCTTCATTATATAAGCAGGAAATGAAGAATGAAATCTGTTTAAAAATTACTGCAAAGAATAAATGCTAGACTGATGCTTTCAAAAGAAGTTAGCTCTTTGCAAATTTTTGGAAGTTGTACACGTCATGTGTTCTAGAGCTGAAAGAGTCTCTCAAATTTTTTTGAAAGCCAGTTCATCATAGATTGATAATGAATGGATGCAAAAATAAGCCTTTCATTACAAAATGAAACCATCAAATAATATGATTGCTTCAGCTTGTTTTAAAAGTTTAGGTGATCAAATAATTCGTTCCAGAGAAATGGCAGAGACTCCAGTCATCTGTGGTTCTCATAAATACAGCTGATAAAGATTCCTCCTTCAATTGCCAGAGCAACTGAAAGAATCAGGTCATAGCTATGGTGTCCTGGTTTGGGGCAGAACAGAGCTAATTTTGTGCAATGATTTTACTTTACAGCTGAAGCTCTTCTAATCCTCACCCTATACTGTGACCTACGGCATTCTGTGTCTGTGTGTCCTAATATTTATGTTACTTTGTTAAAAAAATAAATAAATAAATA
>NW_008588941.1:0-28935 GCF_000691845.1 Merops nubicus
CACCACCCCCCCCAAACCAGTACAGACTGCCACTGGTGTTATTTGTACAGTAACATGGTGGTTTGCAGAAATTGCAAGGGCCAGATACAGAAAAGGCTGTAGGTATCTGAAGTGGGAGTTCAGGAGAATTTAAAATTGTGGAGTGAAAATCTGAGAGCTGGGATTGTCACTTCAACCACTGTTTATAATCCACAGCCACAAGGGGATTTGTCTGGGAGAAGAAAGATGATGGAATTGGAGGTCTGCCCAACACAATCACTGTCCTATAGATACAAGGGTGAAATTCCTCATTCCTCATTTGGAAGTTTACAGCACAGACTTCTGTCTCTGAGCTAATTGTCTAGACTTCCTTTATAGTCACTAAAGAGAAACAGGCACTTCTAAAAGGCCATTTTTCTGACCCATTTTCAGATGAGTCTGTGAGGAGAAAACGCACTGTGCTTTGGAAATGCCTGTTTATTACCGGAGACCGGAAAGGGGGTGTGGACAATGACAAAGACGCTACAAGTTAAGCAATGAGGGTCCTACTTCAAATTAAGAATTCACAGATAAATTTATTCTGACATTTCCCAGATTTAGAGTGTAACTAATCCCTATTTGTCTTCTGTCGTGGGTGGGCAGGAAGAGGTGACATCTTACAGACATCTTTCTTTGACCTTTGAGAAGCATTGTACCTTTCGTAGATTTGTTTCATAGGCATCAAAATATGTAAGCACCCTCACATTGACCTCTGAGAAGCGAAGCAGAGAATGCAGTTGGTTGCAAATGGAAACTGTTGGCGAATGACATGTGTATGTCCTAACAACAGCTATACACAATATTATTGTAGACTGGGACAAACATGATTTTGTAACAAAGGCCTAGCAGTTGCAGCAACATTTAAATACAGGTTTAGTCTAAAGAATTGATCTCTAGAAGCAGGATTAAATGCCTGCAGACCCCCAACTACCCTACCTTCCCCTTTACTTGATCATCGTGTTTACTTGATCATCAGATAAACTGTTAGCTGAAGTACTGTTTCTTATGAGCTAATTTTGCATTCAGGGAGTTTGCCCCAGGGTTCTTGTAGGCAAACATAGCTCCTTCTGTCCTGTGCCTCACCACCCATAACAGCTCTTAAGAGTCAGGAGAGGCATCTTCAGAAACCCACTACCATTAAATGCCCCATGCAAGCTCATGGCTCTCACATGGTTCTGTGCCACTGAGGGCTGAGTTCAGTGGCGCTCACAAAACGCCCCTGAGCACATCATCTTTCCTGCCGGCTGTTTCCTCAGTCTCAGAGAAAAGTCTTTGACTACGTGCACATGCAAAGAAGCCAAAGAGGAAGATACTTCTCTGCAGCTGTCATTCCCCTCCTTGCCCCTGAGACTATGTATACACAACACATGCCATTTTCCAGGTTTTCTCCTTCTTTAACTTACCCTTGGCTAGGTCTTGTCATGAATTTGAAATCTGGTGCTGAAGATTAATATATCTGTGACCAAAATGCAGTAGATGGATAAATTCTATGTCTGAATAAATCTACAGGAACTAGTTAAGAGAGAAGAAAAAGAACAGAAGAAATGGCATTACTAATATTTAAGTTATGTTTTGGTGTCTGTACAATTAATTCAGATTAAATCATCTAAAGTAAGATAATTTAATTAATTAAGTCATCTAAAGTAAGATAGCAAGGTATTTTTATCATGACAGTTCAATACTGCTAGGTTTCTGTAATCTTCAAGTAGTTCTTTTATGGTGCACTTTTTAATTACATTTTAGGTGTACGTATGGCAGTTTGCAGCCTTCTTAAAATAAATACTTCCCGTATATCCATATGCATGATCCACACTTTATTTGTAGTACAAGATGTGCTGACAGAGATTAAAAGATTGCAACACAGCAGAAGGTGTTGTGCTATCTTGCAAGTGCCAAGTAGGTACCTTTACCTGACTCAGTTTTTAGCATCTGTCTTCTGATTCATAGCAGCTCTTGTTCCACATAAAACTATAATCAACTCTCAAGTCTCATTTCTTCTGGCAGTGACATTGTAGGCTCTTTGGGGTTGTAGCAAATAAAAATCTAAATGGAAGTTTAAGTCCCATGGGTGAAAATGCTTAGACTGCAAATTTTTCTTATTGTAGTCTTCAATAAAGCTTTTGCACTAGGGAAATACATCAGAGCCTTTCAAGTGGGTTAGATAATAGCAAACAATACCTATTTTTGTTACAAGGATGTAACACCTTCCCTCTCAGGGTGGGGTTAGGAAAAAAACCCTTCCATTAAAACCCTTGTTTCCTTCCAAAACTTACCATCTTGGAAAACTCTGGAAGTAGTGATTTTGACTGAGGAGAAGGTTAAAAATTACTTTTCCCCACCCCACTTGTTTACTTCTACCACATTGTAAAGTTAATCAGATTATGTTAAGTTGTGCCCATTCCTGCACAGCTACTGATAGACAATTTGGGGTGTCCATCATAGAGGAGGCTGCAGGAGCGGAGGCTCTCTTCAGGGATACCCCTTGGCATTGTGCTGCAGCCCAGCCTGCCCTCAGCAGTACTGCCCCTCATTGCCCTCCTGTCCCACTGCTGAGACACTGGCCCCTGCCTTCCTCACTTGCTTCACTCACTAGCATAAGCAACAGAGGCACAACGTGGTGTATTTGGCCCTGAGGAGTCACAGGATGTGTTTTGTTCTACTTAGTTGTCTTTAAAAATATTTTCATATTGGATGTGGAGCCTAGTCAAAACCAGGCTGGCTCCATGGGAATGGGAATAGTGTTGCCCTACTTCTCACACAGCAATGTCATTGGAATCATAAACTACAGTGAGAAAAGTCTTAATCCTATATTTTGTCCGTCTCCACCTTCATCCCTCCCATTGCTGCCAGCACCTCATTTTTGCACACTTGGAAGAGGTTTTATGATGTTTCTGGCAAATGGCTATGGTTTCTATATAACAGGCTTTCTTGTAAGAAAAAAAAGATTCAAATAAAGAAACACAGTTTAGACAAAACCAGTATCAGAACTTGCAAGTAAATGGGTGAGACACTGAACTGTGTTATTTCTATTGCACTTTGAAACAGACTAAACAGGTTGCTCATCTCTCAGCTCATGATCTCACATATTTGGCAAGGGGAAAACCCTGCAGGCATGCCACTGTTTCAGACCTGAAGGCTGACAAAAGAATTTGGCATCCAGCAAATGGACAGGACCTTTAGGTGTCAGACTTTGCCTCGTGACTGTGGTGGAGCAGGCACACTTTACTGTGATTGTCAGAGCTGAGCATGGAATTCCTTACAAAGTAGAGACTCTGTGAAGTCTTTCTTGTTTACGCCACATTAACTCTTGAGGAGTACATGGAAAGTAAGTGCCATGAAGTGTCACTACCAAAGCATGAGCTACATGAGCTGCAGGCATAACCACTGTAGAAACAACTCCTTAGGAGAAGAATAAAATCTTTTAAAATATTTAAATATTGTCATTAAAGTAATAAATAATATGCATTTCAGAAATTAGTAGGGTAATTGTTAAAACTATTTTCAACCCACTAACTTGCTAAGAAATTTTGTGAGAACAGAAGAAAAAAACAAATCCCACCTTCTCTTTTAAAGCAAGCAAACTCTCTGAAATCTTTGATCATGAGACCTGTTTCTCAGAGATGTCTGCCATCAATGGGAAGAAAAGAACCTCTAGTATGGAAGCCTCTTGTTCTGAATAGTTTTCACAGATTTTTTTATAAACTCCCACTACCTATGAAGGTATTTCACAATATACTATATGATTGGCTGTTGAAACTGCAATCCAGCCAATATTTTAAAAGACACACTGAAGTCAAAAATTGAGTTGACATTAGTAACCTTGCAAAGAAGAGAAAACCTACCCAATAGATGAAAATAAGTCTACAGCAGGACACTTATCTAGGAGGAAGTTACATTATCCCTACAGTCTGTTTTCTGACTTTTAAAAAAATTATTTTAATTTTAAGCTGCAGTATGTACAGATCAATGGAAAGCAACCTGCATTTAACTTAAGTTTTACAGTATGGAAAATTTTTTTCTGAGAACAGACTTCACAACTTGCAATGCTTTTGCAATTCCTTTTTTTACAGAATAAATGGCCTTTCCAGGTCAGTAATAGAGAAACAGAAAAAAGTTCTAAAACTTTTAAGGTTACAAGGTTAAGCACTGTTAAATCAAAAAGTGACAGCTAGGGTTTCCAGTTATATAATATTTCTATGTTTAGAGCAATATTAAATTGTGCTTATGGCAATTATTGCTGCACACTTAATTTTGCACAAAATTCCTGCCCCAGAGAACAGACAGTCTTCCCTGATCAGAGTTTCATTTCAGTGATTATTTGAATCTAGACCTCATCATTTATACTATTCAAATTATTTTTAAAATTTAGGATTGTTAGGTTCCTCTTGGAGTTCTCATATCATCACAACCTAGAGGTGTTGACAGAAATTTTTGTAGTTGCTACATATAGGCAGGTAAGAACAATTGTATATTCTTTCTTCTGACAAATTCATGTGGCTTACTGAGCTAGTACTGCAGGAAATAAATGTAAAACGCTGCACAGTTGTGTTAATCTGCTTTACTGGTTGAATGTGAGATGCCAGGGACAGAATAGGTAAAGGTCACAATCATTGACGGGGGCCACTATGTCCTTTCCCTTCACTTGACGGCTTTGGGTTTGGCTGTGCTGGCAGCACTGGCTGATGTAGTTTTGCCTTTTGCCTCCTCAGCCCTTTGCAGCTCCTGACTGTGATGGGTAGCACAGGAGTAACTGCCCCTGAAGGTCAAGTTTTTGTTGTGGACATCAAAACATCTGCTGATCCCTGCCTCACTCCTGTTGGTTCTTCTGGTAACCCAATGCCTACACCCAACCTGGTATCCTGCACCTTCACACACTCACTGTATGGCTGCAGGAAACTGAAATGTCTCCAACAGAGACATATAGGAAATAAGAAAAGAAAATAAATAGGAAAATAAGAAAATAGGAAAAGAAAGTATAGTTTTCATTTGCACCTTGGGGAAGATTTATGCTGAAATTATACTACAGCCAGCAGCTGTTATCTTTTCACTTGGAAACTGACAAAGCTCTCTTCCTGGCCAGCTTCACTACGCATATTTGAAGGTCTAATTTGGTGACACCAGAAAGCACATGAGTAGCAAGTCTCTGCTAGTAAGTGAGAGAAACAACTGAAGAATTCAAGGCAACTATATTTTAAGTCAACAGGACCTCTCTCACATATTTATGGCTTTTTCTGGGTTGGTTCATAAAGTGGTAGCTTTAAAAACAAGCCAGTTCACCAGAATGAGTTGAGTTGGGACAAACATCCCAAACGTGCCTCCCTATCTGGGAAATTTACTCATGGTGCCAAGATGTAGGCAAAGCAGAGAATTAAAATGTATATGCCACCAAAGTACCATCAGCTTTGAATACTCTTGAACCCATGAAGAGAAAGGAAGAGCAGAATCATAACAACTATACACTTCTAATAAAGATACAATAATTAACCTTATTTTATATATTACATGTTTGTACAAATTATATTTTATTCGAAGTAGCAGCTCTTCTGATAGGAGCTCGTAATTGCTACAGCATCTGCTTCAGACAGTGAGGGAAAATATCGTGTTCCCAAAGCAGCTGGACAAAAGTGTGGCATGAATGAGCACTAAGAAAGATTCTCAGTCCTCCAATAAGTCTTCCCAGGTGAAGCAATATGCATCTTATGGAGTAAATCCTTTCTTTTTATTCCCTTCTGATCCTTTTACCTAAGAAGCTGTGGTGAGACATCCCTACAGGAATAGCTGAGCCATTTGTGTTAGAACATCTACATATTCATGTTACCAGATGAGCTAACCAAGAAACAAAAAAAACATACAGCAAAAGAGAGAAAAATATTTGCATGTAAGGTAATAGTGTCAGGAACACAGAATCCTTTCCACAGGCCACAGGCTGCTCACAGGGGTTGGTTTGTTGCTGTTATTGCTTTTTTGAAAGAGAGATATTAAACTCTGAGTCTTACCCATGCAATATTAGCAAGCTCTCACAGGTAGGGGTGGTAATTATAAGCCTGCATTCATTGGGAAGAATGTTAAAAGCCTGAGGGACATTGTTTCTTCATATGGTATAATTGTACTTCCTTCTCATAAAAGGTTGATGCTTATTTCCCATAACACCCTGGTAAGCATAAATAGTTACCTTTACCAGACCCAAACCACTATCCATTCATGTCAGGGGACAGAGTTTCTTTGTCCTCACCAAGTGCTGCTGGAATGGGTTCATAAACCCTATGAAATAAAGCATTTAAGCATGCAAATAGACTCTTTGCTCTAACTAGGAACATTCATGTGCTTTGCTATGCTAATTTTAGAGATCAAGAAATATCCATATATCTACATACAGAGCGTCAGAAACAAGAACAGAATTGCAAGGACTTAATGTGGAACCAAAAGCTAGAAGTCCTGGAGAATACTGAGTTGAAGTCCTACCACATGGGGCCCCATGCACCTTCAAAAATTTTCTTGACATGAGTAGGCTGCAGCTCTGTCCATTTCTCTGTCTTTTCTTTAGTTTTGAGGTTCTTTAATTTTCTTTGCATGTTTCTGGGCTTCTTTTAGGCCTTTAAATAAAGTGTCATGGCTCTCAGGAACAGATCTAACCCTCCTCACAAAAATCTCAGCTTCAAAGCACTCTTAAAACAGATCTTTTGTGATGGATATTGTCGGTCCAGGGATCCAACACTGCAGTTGAAGCAGACTACAGATTTTATCAAGGTTCCCGTACATAACTTTGAACAAAAATACTAGAGTCTTAGTCTTTTCTTCACCTCTGGTTTTCCAACAGTCTTTTACTCCTTCTAATTAAGACTGCAAGGAAATAAACATTCTCTCTCTAGCACATATGTTATTTTCTGGAAGACTGTTTTTTAAATCTCTTGATCCAATCTGGTAATTTTTTCTGTATCTTTCCACCTAAAAAGAGCAGTCTGACAGCTCGTCTCCTTTTTAGGAGATTCCTAATGCATATAATGAAAAGATTATAGTCTCCCTCCAAATACCCTATTGCTCATCTCCCCTTTTCTCTCCAGGGGTCAGCCAATTGCAGGTACTGTCTCCTGGAGTGGTTCATTTGAGTGGACAATCACCAGAATCAATAACTCTCATCATTCTCCCAATGACAGCTCTAAGGATTACCCCTATCAGCTCCTGTGGTTTTAGCTCAAGATGGAGGAAGCTGATAATGGAAAAGACAAATTCCTTCCTCCTGTCTGCCATCCCCTTCAACATAGCAGTAGAAGCATTACAGCAGACACCTGGGGAAAGTTCTCTGTGTCAGACAAAATAAATCAATAATGTGCATATTCTTCAAATACTTACTTTGGATGTGCATGTCCAAATAAAAGCCAAGAAAAAACAAAACAAAACAAAACAAAACAAACAAACAAAAACAACCAACAACCAACCCAACACAGAAAACCATTAAATTCTGCTTTGTTTGGAAATAAAAAATGTGGGCAGGAAAAAGCACAGCCAGATGCCAGGAAGATTACCAGTTCATCCATGCTACAGATCTTGAAACTGTGGGGAAGGGACTGCACCACCTCAGGTATGGTCTGTCTGGAACTATGCTGAGAAGGGCACAGTCACCATTTTAGGCTTGTAGGTAAATGTCACAATCTGGCTCTTAATCAGTTTCTTGTATTTAAAAGCTTCTTCCATGGGACTTTGTGTTTAATAGCAACTGAGGGTGGTGTCTCCTAAAATGCTGGGTGTGAGCAGAGCCTGAGGGCTCTTCTGTGGTATTCCAGCTGGCTGGTACATCTGAAAGCAAACCTCAGCCTGCTCTAGAAGGATGTATTCAATGTGTTTCATTGCCTCCCCATTTATTCATTCATGCACCAGTGACCTGTGCACCATGACTCAAAGCCTATAGAACTCCACAATAGCTGTTCTCATGAACCTCCCTGTCTATTTGATTTAGCTCCCCTCAAAGCAATTTGTTTTGGAAAGCTTTTCTTTCTAAATGTTGTTCCTTTACAGACATTTGAATCAAAGTTTTCAAGACTCACAACGTGTACTGTAGCATGTTTGGGGAGGGGAAGTTGCAGTACACAAAAAGTATAGAAGTCCCCCATTCTTTTTTAATCTGGAGGAGATGATTGTGCCCTTCTGGCTACAACTAAGAAGGTGTTGATGCAAAAGAAAAATACCATGCTTCTTAAAATTAAAATTTATACTTTTCCTTATAAACTTGCAGTATTATGAGTCTTATGGTAAGAATGCACCTGTACTCAAACCATGTTCATAGAGAATAACTTCACCATAACAACCAAAAAAGAGAGAGAATGAATTAACAACCTGTTCTTTTCTTAAAAAAATAATGCAAAAAAAATCTGTCAAATAATTTTTATGGAGTCTTTCTTAGAAAATAAAACTAGACAAATTTATTACCTGGAGTAATTTGACCCAAGAAATTGTTTTAAAGGGGATATATTCAGTTATTAAATGTGAAGGGTAAAACAATAAAAATCATCTTCTAAGTAGCAATAAAATTTTTAACTGTGCACTAATTTTCAGGGTATTCCATTATACTTATTTTGGAACTAATACTTTGCACAAGTGTAAAAATGGATCACATTTTATCAGAAATAGTTAATTTAAGTTCTAAAGCTTAATTGCTTGAAGTCAGTAGATTGAGAACTACAATTTACTGATATTTTCTAAATTTGATCAAGAACTTCATGCAAATGAGTCTTCAGTGGTATGTCTCTGACCAGATGCTGTAGGTTCAGTCCTGACACTGGTGGCCCTGGGTTTACTGCTGTTGTTTTACTGCAGAAAGTTCAGATCAGGAATTAATCTCAGTTTGACTTTGGAAGAAGCACAGGCAAAAGATAGAGTGGTTTAGTTCACATGGAGCTCTGCAAGAGCTCTTAGCATGGTCTGTGTCAAAATGGAAAAGCCTCTAAAATATGAGCTCCTGAGCTGTTACATTTCCAGAGGACTGGGCCAGAGCAGCCGATGTAAAACACACCATGTCCTCCCACATGGGCAGGGCCCAGGTCAAAGCCCAGGGCTGGAACCCTGCCACCTTCCCTTGAGCCCTGGCAGAGCAAGCTGGCACAGAAGCCATTTGTTTCAGCCTCCAGAGCTGCACTTTTGATCGTGGACCAGCAGGACATGTACCAGGCTGAGCTGATGACTCATGCCTCCCTCCTCCAGGGCTGCCCCTGCCAATGGCAGGAATTGCCCACCAGTATGCTGGCACTAACTGGAAAAGAGCAAAGGTTTGGATGAGACCCTGAAGTGGCTGGCTGCATGCCAAGGCAGACTACTAGCTTGCTTGGAAGCACCTGTGTATAGACATTACAAAGGGCAACTCTCCCATTCAATCTCAGTCAGCCATGGAGCTTACCTGTCTGAAAGACATGAGATTGTTCCTGCTGTCTGGTAATACAAGTAAAAATATCTTATTTTCTTCCTGAGCCCTTGCAAGATGTGTGTGGATATGTACATGTGAGTGTGAGAGTCTAAACAAAGGCAAATGTGACCTCTCTGAGTACGTTAGCATAGACTAAGCATTTTGTACTATTTGAGCTATACAATTTCTAATTTAAGAAGCTGGGACATTAGTTCATTGTAATTCTATCTTGGAAGAGAAAAAAGAAGAACAGAAAGCTTAGAAAAGTAAAATACATTAATGTCTCAATGTTCCGGTGAGCACACCACTGTGTGCAGACAAAGCAAAACTAAATCTCTGCTTGCATTCACAGTTGGCACCTTATATAGGTCAGATTGCAGCAGTGATGGGAGTGGGGAATGTTACTCCTTCATCCATGCTTCTAGCATACCTATATCATATAACTTGAGTGGCCCATCTTCCCTTCCCCTTCAGAGAGCAAACAGAAAAACGTGAAGAACATGGGGCAAATGTACAAGAAATGTGTAAAATGTAAAATAATTTTACAGACTACAGTCTGACTGTTTTGTGAGTGCCAGGAGCTTTATGAATGAATTCTTTATAATGTTCAACCAACAAACTTCCAACATTTGAAGGCTTTAATTACTGCTTTTTTTTTTTTTTTTTCTTTTTCCATTTCAAACACCTCCAATGGGAGAGTGTAAACCACAGGGCTAATACCTTTGTCAATATTGTTAGTCTTTCATACAGGTCATGTCTATTACCCAAAAGTAAAATTCAGTGCCAATACTTCTGAGAAAATGTGTACTTGACTTTTTTTTTTTTTTTCCTCAGGTGCTAATTTATTATTCCTGTGTACAAGGACTTGTTTTTTAATGATTATTTTAGTCCACAAAGCAGGAGAAAAAGCATTTATAAATCATTCTCCCCACCACCATCAACAGTATACATCAATAACGTCTATAGTGAAGACTAGCACTTTGTTGGAGCTAATGTGAAGGAACCGCTTCCTCTCCAGAACATGCAACACTTGATACAGAGATTTCCTAAGTGATATTTCTTCTAGCTAGCCAGCAAGGGTTGCTTGTCTCCTAAGAATGATCAAAGTATTCCTGTGCATTTTCATTCTTGGGCCACTCCTAGGGCAGTGGTTATTGCAGCTGGGCGAGGTCTGTTTCTAGGGCTCAACTCCTCATTCTCATTTCTGGAGCCCTGTTACTGTAATTAGCATACAGTAATGTGGTAAGATCTCCCACCAATGCACAAAAAGTTTGTCCAAGGGACATGAGAGAGTCTTTTCCAGTTGGAAAAGCCATGAGGATCAAAACTTGTCCTAAGATCATCCACAAAGAAAACTTGACCAACCAGAATGACATGCTAAAGACACATGATCTTTGACCAACCGCTCTCTGGCTTAGACCTCTGTTTTTTAGAGCTCCCAGGCAATAGATCCAGAAATCCTCTCCAGCACTCAAGAGTTCAAACTCCCCCCAGTAAAAGGCAAACCTGTCCCTCTCTTCTGTGTCTGAAGGTAACGGTGTAGGTCTGTGCTAGCACAAGCAAAGTGCAACTGCATCATATCAGGGTGCAATCCTCGTCTTGAAGCCTATTTTCAGAACTCACCTGGAGTGTCTCCTTAGGAAAGGAGTGAATCAAAGCGAGTATAGTAAGATTCCTTCTGCTTCTAGCAATTAGTGATTTACAGATTTCTTATGTTGTAGGCTACATCCAGGTTTCCATGTTTAATCTATCCTACATTGATTTTTCTACAGTGCACCCTTACCTCCCTCAGACATTTCTGCAGTGAATTCTCATTGCTTCTCAAACGGTAGCTGTTCCACTTTCCTCATCATTCATCCTGGACAACCTTCCCTGTACTTACATAGTGGCATCAAACATGTTATAAGCAGATTCAAGCTATGGGCACATGAGATATTTATATTTTCATATAATGGCCTAGCAATGGTCTCTGTTCTGTCCTCTGCTCCTTTCCCAATAGTTCATGGTATTGTATTTGCCTTTCTGACTACTGCTGAGCACTGAGCTGGCACTTTCAGAGAAGTATTCACAATGATGTTAACATCACTTTCCTGAATGTGGTAAAATAAAATCTAGAGTTGTCATAAGCTTCTGCTGGACTATTTGGGTTCAATTGTACTCCCTACTATATCGCTGGAGGCTGGAGAGCTTTTTTGGCACATGAAAGACTTTTTTCCATAGACATCCTCTTTATTACCAATGTTTCAAGTGGCTTGTGCAGCTGACATGGCACTGTGTATTCTTGGGATGTTCTGGAACAATATATTGTGTCCTGCAAAAACACCCATTAGCTGTGGCTTATTCAAGACACAGTTTGTTCTGCCTTTTGCTGCACTGTTAACTACCTTTATTCTCCTGAGATTCTCTTCCTTTCAGTAGAACACTTAAATTCTTAACCTATGGAGGGTAAGATGCCCTTTTCATCTGGAAACCCACTTAATAAATCTGTGCGTGAATCTTACCAGTACATCCAGACTTGGTATTTTATATACACATGCAGATTTACAACCACATTTTATGCAAACATGTACGTACCTTTAATGTATGAAGTTCATTAGTGGCTCTTGATTTGGTCTAGACAAAACAAGGATGTCTTCAAGGGATACAATTAAAAGAGCTCATTATGCATATTCAGTTAAATGGGATGAGCTCTGTAAGCAGAACTAATATCTTTCATTAGAGAACCGATACACTTTGAAAAATAAAAAAACAGGCTTTTGGGCACATAATATATTCAGATCTGAAGGAAAAACAGCAGCTTTCAAAGCTAAAGACAAGCACAGACCACTTGCTCAGAGTTTAGTTAAATATGTATCAATTAGATTGTCTCTAAAAAATGACAGCTGGTGTCAGTGAAGCAGAGGTAGAGTACCACTAGAAAATGTAGAGTTAGGGTTATTTTTTCCTCAGCACTTGGCTTGTATCAACATTGAATTTCATTTGCAATTTTATCACCCTGTCTCTCCAGTAATGTGAAAGCTTTCTGCAGCTCTTCACAACTCACTGTAGATCTGATTATTCTGAATAACTTTGCCATCAGCAACCTTTATCACCTCACTATTCCTTGCTTTTACCAGATGATTTACATTGGGTATTTATACATCCTGCTTTATTACACAATACCAGCATACTGGTACCATGTGCCTTTACAGACATAGTCCATACCATACTCATCATCAAGTTTTTGTAAACTTTGAGGCATAGAAGAGTTTCATGAATGTAACCATCACACAGTGAGACAGGTTTTCAAACACTTGAGTACGTTTTGGGAAGGATTCACCTGGCAGCTCAGTTTAAAAATAAAACAAAATCCAGAAAATTTATGGTGTGCTGTATAGCAACTCTGAGATATTACTATTTACATCAGCTTAGGATCTACCCATGTGTATTTTATGCTTTTAATTATGCATCACATGCAACAGGTTTTCAAAGACCATTACAAAATATTTTCTATTACACTCTGAGCTGTAAATGTAGTGACCTACACCTCCCTATTTTGTGATCCTAACTATATATCCTTTGCCTTGTAACAGAGTGAATGTTAATGGAATTACATCTGCTGTGCTTTCAGATCTAATTTTGATTTGAACACCAGGCAAACAGAGGTATGGAGGTTTTGTTTGCAGTTATTTCCTATATCTCAGAATGGAACTAAAAAATCAGTTCATCAGTAAATAAATGACTTGCATCATGGGCTGCTGGTTTTGGCAGGAAGTGCAATTTCATAATTGGACATAGTATATCCACATGAGATCTGCCTGGGCTTCTGCCAAATATTTAGTGTAGTCTGTTGTGGTGAGCAGAGCCCTAGGCAGGGATCGACGTGCGGAAGATCTCGCGATGTAACGGAAAGCTCAGACTGCCCACGAGGGGCCTTGTCAGTGTGGCTTGTCATATATAAGCAATTGCAGCGACGCAATAAACGCCATTTGCAGCATCCTTCACATTGAAGCCAGTGTCTGTGATGGTACCCAACGGTAGAGGTTGGGTGGCAGCTATCCCGGGGATCGGGTGTCAGTAACGACAGTAGACTGCATGTATTTTTGGAACTGGACAAACTATTATTTATCTGCCATACTCTGTACTTCAGAAAGAACAATGTGCCTGACAAACACAGTAGATGGAAAAATATTAATTATCTGTATTTTCAATGTTAGTAAGATTTGAAGTTCTTTTTCTGGAATTCTGTTGCATTCCAAAATTTGTGTTAAAAGTTTGGGACATATGAAGACTACTATTATTTTTTTCTAAGTTTGCCTACTACCATGGAAATATGAGTTCTTATAGACATAGTAAATAAGGCTTCAGTCACAGTAGACTGCAGACCCTAAATCTATCCCTGGGCTCTAGACTTTCTGTGCTTGTCTCCTGGAAGAGTAACAATACATGGGCACCTCTCCAAAACATTCCCTACTTGGAAGCAAAACAAGACTTCACCCACTGTTAACTGTGCAGAGGGATGCCGTGCCCTCTAGGTTACAACAGCGGGAAATGTTAACCCTGATCATTATCAGTGGGCAGCTGAATTAAGACCTCACTGAAATGAGTGATAAAGCTGATGTTGCTCAGTACCATAGTGCTATGCCCTCTGTTATCTCACACTGTGCCAGTCTGTAGCAGACAACAGAACACAGAGCTTCTGAATACTTTCCCCTTTATAGTCATATCAATACTAAAAGCCAATAAATTAAGTCAATATAATGTTCAATCCAAGCTCATTTAATTTAATGTGAGACTGAGCTGAATTATGTTGCAGCATGTAGGTTTGTCCTCAAGCTTCTCTATATGTAGATTTGCCCTTAATCATTTCTGTATTGGTTACTCCCTCTTCAGCTCCTAAAATTTTTTATTAGAACCATGTCAAATAGGAAATTCCATTATTGTAAAAGTGTGACCAGTGGATCAAGGGAGGTGATTCTCCCCCTCTACTCTGCTCTGGTGAGACCTCACCTGGAGTACTGTGTCCAGCTCCAGAGTCCTCAGCACAAGAAAGACATGGACCTCTTAGAAAGTCCAGAGAAGGGCCACAAAAATTATGAGGGGTATGGAACACCAGTTCTATAAGGAAAGGCTGAGAGAGCTAGGCTTGTTCAGCCTGGAGAAGAGAAGGCTCTGAGGAGACCTTATAGCAGTCTTCCAGTATTCAAAGAGGGCTTATAAGAAAGATGGAGACAATCTTTATAGCAGGACCTATAGCAAAAGGACAAATGGTAATGGTTTTGAACTAAAAGAAGGTAGATTCAGACTAGATATATGGAAGAAATCTTTTACAGTGAGAGTGGTGAAACAGTTTAACAGGTTGTCCAGTGAGGAGGTAGATGCCCCATCCCTGGCATCATTCAAAGTCAGGCTGGACGAGGCTTTGAACAACCTGATCTAATTGAAGATTTTCCTATTTATTGCAAGGAAATAGGAAGGGCGCTTTGGACTAAAGCAAGGGGGTTGGACTAAATGACACTTAAAGGTCCCTTCCAACCCAAACCATTCTGTGATTCTACAATTTTAATATTTTTTTTAAATTAAATGGAAAATGCTGAAGAGCAAGCTTTGTAAATGTGTCTTTCAAGATATTTTTCACAGAAGGCAATACTATCTTACCCTTGTCACTGAAAGATCTAAACCTCATTACTTGAACTTAACTTACATAAATAAATACGTAGTCTGTCAGAACCACTCTACCACTTTATTGGTGAGGTTATAGCAGTCATAAAAGAAAATAAGTGTTTTGGTGTCCATAGTGTGAAAAGAATTATTAGCTTCCAGAATCTTATTTTTTCTTACAAGTTAGATCTGTTTTGTAGAGATATATTCAAAAGTGAAGCTAGCAGCATGTATGATAATAGCTAAGACTTATCTTAGCAGATTCTGCTAACTGTATTTAGATATTGTTTCATTTAGGGTTTTGGTCCAGCTGACAAAAGGCTTATTTGTCTAAAGCCGGGAGTAAGAGTAAGCCTTGTTCATTTGTTTTTAAAACCGGAGTCTCATAAATATCACAAATGCCTTGACTTTCCATTTGCAGAGATCTCAAGAATGGAGGAAATGCAGCTTCTCTAAACTTGGGAAAAAGATACGGTTAATAAAATGGATGATATTTTATTTTATTTAATTATCAAGGAAATAGACTGCATTTTGTTATGTTTCTTTCCCAAGATAAGATAGTGGAAAATTTAATGAAGAACAGATAGAAATTTGTTTTGAAAGACTATAATTAAGGATTGAGAGAGAACTAATCTGGATTTAAATAGATTTAATAAGATGTTGGTGAATGTATTAATGCAAGACAATATTAAACTGCAATGCAAGTCAGAGTCTCTGTGAAGGAAGCCAAATATCTCCAGTCTGTGAGCAGTAATGGAGATAATCCATATGTATTGGTACCAAAATGATCTAAGGAATTTTGGTTATAAGAGATGACCCCAGAAAATTCAACACTCAGATCTCTCTGGTTTAGCTCCTCCTTCACCCTCTCTTAGGTCTTGATTCAGTGAACCTAGGAAAAACCTCCATGACTTGGGAAGGAAAATATCCCTTCTAAGTGTGGACACAAGTATCTTGCTGAGCAGAACTGGCTTGCTGAGTTGTGGGACATGAGGATCAGCTGGTTTAAGACTTTTTCAGGATCACTAGCAACTGAAACTGATCCTGAAAAAACAGCCACTGTGCCACGATGTACGTTGCTCATTCTATAGGTCAGAATGTATCACCTCTGTATGGAAAGTTTTCAGTAAAACTATGGTGAAATATGATGTGATGCTCTTTCCACAGAGGTGTTTGGCAAAAGAGAAATCTGTCAACCTCCATGGTGCAGGCTGTCAGATTTTAATTGGTGCAAGATCACATCCTGTGCCTCAAAAAGAAAACATATGCAAAAAAGTGTTCCAAAAATTAACATGACACCTATGTCTTACTAAGCTACCTGACTGGTAAAGAAAAGTGCCAAGTTTCTGGATACTCCAACAGAAATGCAGAGGTGCTACAAGTCTGAAAATCAATAAAATTGATTTGTTACTTTCTTTAAGTAGCAATTAAAAAGATAATCTCCATTCTCCAGAGTATTTGATAAAACTTTAGTGTAACAGTGTAACAATTAAAAGTAAATGAAATGCAAATTAAATTTTTCTTAGATTTTGTTTCATATTTATTGTCTTTTAGGTTCACTTAGGTTGTATTTGCTGTATTTTTTAGAAATTTTGACTTACAAATTTGCAAGCTCTTATGTTTGAATTTTTGGTAGATTTGGTTTTTTTTCTACAGGGTGGCTACATGGATAGGTGAGGAGAAAAAGCTCGATTCCTTTTATTTTTGCCATGGCGAGGTGTTTGAGGAATAAAAGTCTAAAGTTTAAGGGTAGTTTGCAATGGATATTTGTAGGGTCTTTTTCTGAGCAGTACTTCTTGGTTTTTACCAAATTATTGTTTTAAATGACAAATAAGATTAAACCCTCACACCTTATCCCTTGCTTTAATGAAATGCTAATTTAATCATTCTAAACATATGGCACTTTTTAAATTATGGATCTGAGATAATAGTTCCAAGTGCAATAAACTGTCATGTAAACTGTGATTAAGCACCATAATAATAGGAACACCCATCTATTGTATTAGAAAACCACTTTTACAGCTTGTTTTAGCAAGGCAATACCTCAAAAGATTGGTAATGATTAGACCAAACACTCTCCCCCACATTATAATATGACACAGGCAGGATTTAGATGACTAAGTGCAGGAGAGCAATCTGCCATGCCGTTGCCTTCAGTGACTTGCAGGGAGTAGAAGACTCTGGATGAGGATAAACTGTGGGGTCTCTGTGCCACGGGTCCTGATGGTGTGCTGCAGGGTGATGCTGCTGGTTCCTGGTGGTTTGCCTCAGGCAGCTGGATTCACTGCATGCTTCCCATGGGGAGTTTACCACTTTCGTTGTGCCGTGAACCACATCCAGGAACTGACTTCTTCAAAACAAGGCTCTCAGAAACAAACAAAAAAAACAATGTTATGTTCCTTAGCCCTGAAATCATACATTAATTTCTCCTGATATGTTTGTCACTTGTTGTGCAATGTTCCCTCCCAATGTCACCAGAGACAATACTGGTCAAAGAAGGTCCCACCTTCCCTTAATCCTGCACACCCATCCCCACATCTGGGCACATGCAGCTCTCTGTAGGGTTGTGCTACCGCTTGCTCACTCATACCACGTTGTGGCATGGCTTCACAAACAGCTTAATCAACACAACCAAGAGGAAGGGAAATGCAAGAGGGTGGTGGTGGGAACAAAACTCTCAGGATGGAAACCTCTCAAACCAGCTTTGCCAGCAGAGATACTGCAATATGGAACTACATGCCTAGGGACCTGATGTAGCATCATGAATTTCAACCAAAAGCCAGCACCTAGTTTTCAAGCATTATAGAATTGAGCATTATAACATCAAAAGCCTTTCTTTTTTCTTCTTTTTTTTTTTTTTTCTTAATAAATCCTAAACTTCTTGTGATAATAAATCTATCACTTTGAATCTGAAATCTTTAACTTTAGAAAGGTAAGAAAACATCACTTTTGGGCTTGTTAAACTGCTTAATAGAATTATGCACAGTATCTTATTTCCTTCTCTACTTTCAAAATGCTGTTTGGTGTGGGGGTCCTAGGTATAGAGAACTACTAATAAGAAAAAAAGAAGGAACAGGGAAGCCCAGCACTCAGTGTACATTCTCAATTAATAATGATGTGACTTCAGGGAAGCCTGCATGCATATATTTCCAACATGCATTACAGTCCCTTAACTATTACATCATTCTAGATCTTCCCTCATTCTAAACCCAGTAGTTTAATTACAGTTTAATTTAGATGCATTGTAGGAAAGTTCACTGATCATCTTTTATTTCTGATAGCAGGCAAACTGGAAGGTCTGTGATGGCTTGACAGTTATGCTTGACACATTTGCTTCAGTCTTATTTTAGATTAAATCACAAAATAAACTAGCTTCTCATACACTGAACTCTGGTTTAGCTCACCAGTCTCTTTTTGAATATAACAGGGATTCCTTAATGAAGTATGAGTTACTGATTATGAAACAACACATAAAATAAAATCTAAAATGAACAGTACACTCCCTCTTACAGTTGAGCAGGTTCTAAAATCTGATTGCATTAATGAAGAACATGATCTTTTTATGGATGAAAGGAAGAATTCATTGAAATTAATTTGATTTTTTTTTCTTTAGTATGTTTCTTTAATTAAATGTATGGCTTGTAATTTCATTAACTAAATGAAAACTGTGTCACAACCTGTAGCTCTGTGTGTGCATACATATGCACAGACTCAGATGGGTGGTATGAACCCAAATCTTCTTTCTGGAATTCATCCATTCCCAGGGGTGGAGAGCATTATCATTTCTGCTTGAGGAGTCATTTTGTCACTGCTGTAGGGTTTGTCACCAGCCTTCTACCCATAAAGAGCCCCTTTTTCTGTCTGGGGAGGCAGAAGCAGGAAGGTCTTGCAGATGCGCAGTCAAAATTGGGACGGATTCTTGTAAAAGTGAAGAAAGTCTCCTTGCAGCCTGTGTTTATTTCTTTAAAAAACTTGAATTAACTTTGAAATTAATTATTTGACACTTCCTGAAGTGACAGATCCATCTCTGGTAGCCCAGGAGTCCAGTCTGGAAAGTGATTGCCCATCAGGTCTGTCATACACGTTCAGTAGGTCCAACCTGAGAGGCGCTTGGTTTACTCCTTCCAGACCTGCTAGTGTTGGCACAATTGCATCCTATAAATCCCAGCTAAATATGTAAAAAAGTGCTATGCCAGGCCAACTTTTAGGGTTGCTTCTAGATTGAATTTGACCCATTGTGTTTTGAACAGTAGCAAGCACAAAGAGGCTTTGATCTTGAATTGAGTTTATAGATACACTACTTTTATCATACTTGGTAAATGTTTTCATAGGTTAGATCTTAAAAGAGAAGTTCCAACATGTATATTGCCCAATTTTATTCTGAGGCTTTTATGAAAGCAATTAAAGAACAGAGTTGAGGAGGTTAAAGTGGCAGTAAACCAATAGCACAGTTCAGGTGGCCCCAGGTAGGCTGTGGTCACTCAATGAGCACCAGGCAGAAGGTTCAGCTGCGAGGGCTGGACACTTCTCTGGCGGACTTTTTGTGTACCTGGGTGCCACATGTTGACTTCTGCCCCTTCTGCTCTGCAACAGCTTCTCTAAACATGAGCTGGGTGTCTGTGAGCTGAAACACGTCTGAATCTTCTTCTCCCTATTTGAAGCTGTGCCCAGGCCTATAAGGAAATTTTTTTTCTTTGCCCTCAGTTCTTTGATAGTCTGAGCTCCCTCAAATGAATGGAAAACAATAAATACTGAGCCCTGTCCTGTCACAGCTCTATGTGATCTGAAAAAGAAACCTCAGAAAAGCTACAAAACGAAAAAGAAATTTGATTTCACAAAACGGGTACTGCTTCACTGGATTTTTTTTTTCTATGTTCTTTTTTTGTACCGTATTTCCCCTCATTACCTGTAAGACTTTGCATTTGTTGAACCTCACCTACTTACCTGAAAATCCTCAGGGCCATGTTCACTTCAAAGCTCAGCCTCCCTGAGTTTTTATAGCATCTCTGGTTTTGAAGTTATCTGGAAATATCAGCATGTTTGAATTAACACTAACCAGCAGTAAAAACACTGTATTCATTCCAAGTGCAGAGTTGACATAAATTTTCACTTTAGTTTTATCTAGCCAATCCATGGACTGACTACAGTTTCTAAAAAGAACACACCTATGAGCAGATTACTGATAAAATTGTTTTCAATTTTATTTTTTTTTAAATGAAAAACTGACTTTCTGAAGAAAATAAAGTACAGTGATTAAGTTTGCTTAAATCTTGTCTGAACTGTAGTTCAGGTACTTAAAATCCAAGTAATCCCCATCCTGTGAATTACCACATCTACCTCTTTACCAGGACTACCTAGCCCTGGAGCTATTTATATTCACTAGACAACACCCTGCCTAGTTTGGGAATTCTCCTGGTGTTTATCTTGGTTTGTACTTATGATCTAGAAACAAGGAACAGAGACTTTTATGCTGTATGGTCTAAATTTCCCATTTAAAAATTCATTGAAGTGGTGCCTAAAGTGGATAGATACAAGCAAATGAAGGGAAAAATAAGGAAAACACAGGTTAAGGAATCCACATATAATTTAGGAGTTTTCAGATTAGTTGAGCCAGAGCAGTTTCATTTTAGGACATTTGAACCACTGTCTGAAACAATCAGGAAGCTACTGTCTTTGAAAAGTGATGGTGAATGATGAAGTGTTGAAAGATTAAGTAATGGCAAATATACTGTATAACTTTAAAAATAAGCCAAGAAGTTAAAGACTAATCAGATTGATTTCAGTTCTCAGGGAAAATCCTGGAATAATCAGTTAAATATTTGAAGGCAGTTGTTTTGAATGCATTCATCTTAAAGAAAGTAATGCAGGGAGGATGCAAATCTATCTGTGTATGTAGAATAAACATGATCTTTGGGGGAAGATTGAAATAATTGGTTCTTCGTAGCCTAAAGGAGAGAAGACTGGAACTAGACAAGGAATAAGGGAAAAGACCAGACTAAGCATGTAAGCATTATTGCCAAGAGGAAGAGAATAATCATTTATCTGTGTAGAGGAATGGTGAAAAATAGGAAAGGCTGAGTTTAAATCACAGCAAGAAATGTTGCAGCTAGACATTGGAAAACCTGACATGGAAAGATTATGAAATACTGTGATGACCAAGGAGGCTGTGGATATGCCAACAGTAGAAGTTTTAACTATTTAGATCTCTATATGTCAGAATATGTATAGCTGATACTGTCTTGTAGCATAGAATACAGTGGAACATAACCTCTTCAGAGCCTACATTCCTGTGGTTTTATTATTGTATGAAAATAACAGAAACACACGAGTTCACATGGAAAAGATAGCTCTTTGCAAGTAGCTTATAACTTGTTGAAAGAATACAAAAGCCTTTATTTTGAAAAGTGAACACACTGGGCTCTGTCTCCTATTACTTTTCTGTTAGTTTAAAATAGACTGATGTTAACAGAATGCCTCTTTTTGTCCCAAGGAGGAGAGGCTTTCTGTAGCATACCCCAAGAGAGCAGGAACAGTAGAATAGTCCCTGCTCTACACAGGTCACAGGAGGTTCTCAGCAGAGGAGAGCTGTTTGTTAAAGTAAAAAGAGTCAGATTACAGCTAAACAAGTGGTGAATAGTTTTGGGGAAAAGTGTATGTGGACATATGATGAGCACACATATGTTGGTGTTGATGCTGTAAGCTGAGCCTGGTGCTCTGAACTCCTGAGGAACCTCTCCAGGATTTACGTAGCTGCAATATAAGATATAGAGCCCAAAGTGAAGAAAGGGGAAAAATATAAAGCTCAGGAACTGAAAGAACCTCATTAAAAGTGGAATACATCTGGGTTTATTTTTAATCAGAACATTTTTCTGGATGTTCAGTATCAAACGATCAACACAGGAAACACAACACAGAAATAAATCTTTCAGGCAGGGCAAACATTGTTGACAGAGGAAAACATGAAAATTATTTTATTTACTCTTTTCCTGAAAGACTTAAGGCTTCATTGAGCTATTTTATTGTTTTATATATTTAAAGACATTTACCCTGGTAAAAGTGGAACAGCACTTGGTACAAACTCATTTACATTAATCTAACGATAAACATGAACAAGAACAAATTTACTTATTGCCTGTTGCTAAGACAAAGTACCAGATAAGTATTATTGTTGCCATTGGAAACTGTTCAGGTGCATAAACGTGCAATAACATCTCTGTGCTATCTTTAGCACAGACTGATAATTCTGGTCACTATGGTTTGGTTGACAGTTGCTGAATTTCTGTTGATGTGTTTTGCATTTGGTTGTAATTACTTCTTCATCTGAATTAAAAGATTGATCACTGCAGTCAACGATGGATTCAAAACAACATAAAAGAGACACATTAATACTGGAATTTTATGTAAGCATTGTTCCAGAGGGAAAAGAACATATGCAACAGGAAAATTGAGAAGACATCTGTCACGGTAGTCAAGCCTCTATCAAGCTTGATAATGATTATGAATCCATTACCAGTGATATATTGCATAAAGCTGTGGGAATAGGAAGCTTTTCACATTACACAGAGAGTAATCTACATCCAACAGAAGTAGTCCCATCACACACATACCTGCTGCGTGCCTCACATCAGAATATGTTGTTTGAAAATCTAAACGTTACTGACATGGCAGAAGCA
This sequence comes from Merops nubicus, assembly GCF_000691845.1. Taxonomy (NCBI): domain Eukaryota; kingdom Metazoa; phylum Chordata; class Aves; order Coraciiformes; family Meropidae; genus Merops; species Merops nubicus. Next base: position 22,726 of record NW_008588941.1, read on the forward strand.
CAGAGACAAATAATGAAATTCACTTACGAGCTATTTTGCTATTTTATTCCTCTACTAATGAGATTTTCTAGTAACAAAACAAGCATTTGGTAACTTGCATATATTCCTCAGAATGTGTTGACATATGCCATTTAATCAATATGTTTCAAATGCAGCTGAGTAATATTTCCAAATGGTTTCTTATAATGAAAGCCCAACTGCTTGTAATAGAAAGATGTATTTCCTTTGTGTATATTTAAGGCTATGTATTTTTGTGTGCATTTATAATATTATTAAAAATAAAAAAAGAAAAAAGAAAAAGCTTGGGAGTATGTGGTCATGAGTATATGCCTTAGAAATCTGTGGCTGAAAAAAACCCTTACTTCAAATTAACCAGAAAATGCCTTCATTTCAATCATCTTTTCCAGAGCTGAACTAAATTCATATGTGTGTAACATGCATAGGAGCTTGTGTTTTGAAAACAAGAAAACTACTAGAGAAATAATTCATTCTAATAAAAACAAGGTACAGCTCAGAATCTGTTTGGAGGGTTTTTTTTATTATTTTAATTTTTTTCCTCTAAACTCAGATAAAACACACATCTCAGGTGGTGGATTGATGTACATGAACTGAAGTCTGTGTTTTTCAACCAGTTTCAAAATTTACCAAAATATGCTTATCCATCATGAGAATATACATACATACATATGTATATGCACTTACACAGACAGGATGCTTCAGTATATACATACACATACATATATATAAACAGAGTATATACACATGGATACATTACAAATATATCCACATGGTTCAACAAATATTTAGGTCCTTTTTTCGCACTAAGTAGTCTGACTTTTCAGATCTGTATCATACAGATAAGGTGACTCAAACCAAGTGGTGTGATGGTTTAATATTTTGGTTACAGGCACTTTTGAGACCTGAATAAACAAATGAGTTTAATACTACCTTTTTAATGGATTTGTTTACATCACTAAAAAGAAGGGAGAGATACCAGTTATATAAACTAAAATAAACCCAAAACTGTTAAGTCTTTAAATTATGAAAGAAGTCTTAAGATGACAATAGAAAATATGCTTTTTAAATGTATCTGTCATACGGAAACATTGTGGTAAAATAGACCATCTGAGATGAGATCATATGTTGTCAAGGGGAAAAAGTCTAAAGAGTAATGAAAAACTGAAGTGGTGAGCTGGTGTGAGAGATAAAGGACAACATGGGCAACAAAAGAAACAGGAGCACAAATAGCAAACCAAAAGTAGTTTAAACGTTTCTTCAGACATAGCAGCAGTCTGTTCTCAAAGTGAAAATGAATACATAAACATCACCTTCATTGCAAATTGCCATAGTCTAGCCAGGATGAGACAAAGAAAAAGCCATCTAATTGTCACTGTTCTATAAAAAGAGCCAAATGTTATGTGACACAGAAAAGGAATCCTAATTTGGTTGATAAGAGGAAAGTTAGCTTTTGACTTTTTCTTTCTTAATTTATTTTTTTCCTCAGCATAATCTAAGAAGTGTGTATCGGTGCAGGGTCTGTTTCACTAGGCAAGCTCTGAAAATGGCTACTGAACTGTGTCCTTTATGTGGAGGTACGTTTGGTCTGTAGGTCACAAAGTTCCTTAGCTCCTGGGCTGCTCAGCATTGCCAAGGCTATGAGAGAACCAGGCCTTTAGGAAACTTACACAGAAAAATTCAGAAAAATAAAATTTGTAAGTCTTGTAGGCTTTTTGCAAAATGAGAAGAGTTTGCCTCAAACCAGCAGCTATTGGGAAAGTTCATTGGTGCTGGCACTGGTAAGTGGGACTAGAGTTTTTATTATTTCTCTGTTCAATTCATTTTAGATAAATTAAAAGAGTTACATTTGATATTTGCTCTAGTTTAAACAACTCTTAGATCCCACTTAAGCATATGAAATACTATCACCTAGCTGTTGTTAAGAAAGATCAGTAAATACAGGCAGGAGTAGAAGCAGGAGGGGTAAAAATGAGAAGATACTAAGATGGTGAGACAAAGTGGAAGAACAAAAAAATGAAGGTTTTCTTTGTTCTGAAAAAGATCTTCTTGGCCAAGAAAATCTTGGGTTATCATAATGAACTGAAGAAAATATAACACCCCTTTAAAGGAAGATGTTTTGAATGGTATCAGCTGCATATGAAAAAAAAACTAAAATAAAGGTCTGTAACCTATTAGAGAAATGTGTTCTGCAATTTCAGATCTCAGTTTGTAACTTGAGATCTGAGTCTTTGGAAAAAGATTGTTCAGAGACTCTGATCCCAACTTTAAAGAAACAATGGTGATTGGGAGGCCACATAGCAGAACCAGAGAAGAATGAATACTCTGGAGATAAAAGAAAACAACCCTATGGTGGTCTGTACTACTAACCCACAAACTTACAGAAACATGCAGTAACAAAAATGCACTGAAGTTATTAAGAGAAAATCTGAGAAGCACATGGAGACTGAAGTTGCAAGAAGCAGAATGTACTTGGTGTGGAAGATATCACAGCGTGTATCCTGGGGATAGAACTGCTGCGTCTGCAAAAAAATAATGCAATTGCCCAGAGGCAAGACTGCCCATCTGACTAAGGAAAGAGAGTAAGCACACATGCATTTTCCACAGTGATACAGGTTTCTGTAGCACACCCTGCAGCAATGTATAGCTCTTTGAACATCTAAGAGACTTTTCTTCAGCAGCCATCAGCATTTATTTTGTGGGAACTGCTCAAAAGAGATTGAGCAGATGTAACACTGATTGGAATAAGAATCGAAAACTTACAACATAGAGACCACAGAGGTCTTCTGGAAAGGGGAGATCTAGTGGTAAATGGGCTGGTAAGATGCTGTAACATCCTGCTTCAAATCAGCTATTGTTCATAAAGTCTATTGACACTTGCACCCACTAATTAATTTTTTCTCAAGAGACCTAAGGAAGTCTTCCTAGGTGTTTTGGTACAGGGCCTTCATTACGACCCAAAAAACGTCACACAGTCTAACCCATTCAGCATGATGGTGAGGTCCTCAGGCTGGCAACCAGTAGTGCCCAGCTGTGAGCAATGTGACTGTGCCTGCAGATGGTTTACTTGAACTCCTAAAACCTGCCATGCATCTTCACAGACCTCCCATTCCCATGGTGCCTCTTCACAGTACAGCATTGGCCCAAGCTGATGTGCTAGCTCTCCTACAGCTAGCTTATGGATCTCTAAAAATCCATCCAGACTCCATATGCATCCTTGCAGAAACACACCTTTTTAAGCAAGCCTCAGTGGCAGTGGGGAAAGAGGTGTTTTTAAGTCAAATTCTGAAAGCAGCACTAACTCTCTTAAAGTCTATGTGGTCCTCTGGCATTATCGTTAAAGTGCTTTCAAGCTAGCTGTAAGAAATAAGTACCAGTAAAAATCCTTGTCTGCATTTTTCTTTTTCTTTTATTTTTTGTTATTTTTGTGAGATTGAGGTGGATCGAGTTTCACAATTTGCTTCAGTCAGAAAATTTTTCCTTACTTTTATTTTTTTTTAAATAGTAAATATTGCAGATGGTTTTGGAATAAAATATCAAACTTAAGAAATAAATAAAAAAAATCTTCGCTTTGAAATTCAGTTCCCTAAAAATGCATATCTCTAAAGGACATAATTTGCCTCACTAACAGGCATGTATTTTAATTTTGTTGGATGAAGTTTCTACAAAATTTGGGGAAAAAAAATTCTAGTAGTTTAGCCATGAATGCACTTTTCTGTCCTTGAAAGAACTGCTGTTGAATTACGTTCATCCATAAAATGCAAAATTTGCCTACACAAAATCTTTCCAGGACAGCCCAGCCAAATGTTTATTCCTCAGACTCTCTCTTCATGCTGGCATCCCTGCAAACAAAATGCTGTTCCTATAAATGTTTATGGAAACTTGAAAGCAAAAAACCAGGTTCTTTTCTCCAGGTTACTTTTATCTGGAGATTCTTCTGCCTTTATTTCTGAGTACTGTGAGCAGCTTGAGTAGTCTTGAAGAACGTAACGTGCGTATTCAACAATGAGTTTCTAATTGGGAGGGAACTTGTACCTTGGTACAAGGTAACTGGGAGGGAATTTGTACCTTGCAAATTTGTCTTTTCACTCTACATCCACTTTGTTACATCATATTCATATTCATGGCTGGAAAATTTTTCGATCACTATTTTTTCGATTCACTAATTTACATTAGTGATGTCAAAACACAAGCTTAGGCCAAATTCTTTGAAGTTAATGAAATTACTTCCACTTCCACAGGATTTCAGTACATCCTAATGTGCTATATGAAAGCATATTGTCACCTAAACGTGTTTGGGTTTTTTTTTTTCTTTGTATTGGAGGGAATAGATAGCATCTTTTTTTATATATATACTCGGTGCACTTTAAAAACATGGATAAGTAAAATCACTATAACTTTGGGCATTGCTAACTGAATCTCATATTTGCTGGTACACAATTTTGGCAGGAATGTAGCTGAGTTTATAGTGAGTTTTACCAGTGCCCCCAAGAAGGCTAGGATTATAAAGAGTACGAAGGAGCTGTTGGTCATACTCTTTATAGGGATCTCTTTTCATCAGATGAAAGTGCTATAAAACAGATTTAGAGCTTTGTTGTTTTTACCTTCTCTGCAGTTCAGGATTACAGTAATTATTTTTTTGTGAGAAGTTCAATTATTGCCATGAGATGTCTGTAATAAATGCTCTTGTAAGAATTGTTGCTTTTATGCAACAATAACAACAAAAAGTAATGCTGAAAAAAAAACCAACAACAAAAAAAAACCTCCTACAGATAATTTTATAAAGTATGGCCAGACACTGATGTTTGCCTTCTCATAAAGGGGAACATAAATGTGTGCATTCACTGAGTTTGATAATTATATTCATGACATAATTACCAAGAGAACATGCTGAATCTCATTGCTGAATGCTTCTGTAACTTTTAATGATGATTTACTTACTGAAGAAGCAAGCTCTTAGAAGTACATAAATATCAGATACAACTTATCCATGGAGTTTTTGAAATAATTCAAACGGTCAAGCTTTTATGTAGGCTGTTTTCTTACAAAACAAGTAAGTAAAGTATGCAAGCAGTAAATATTCATTTTCAGTGTTTGTTTCACTGGGCCAATGCAATGTGAGATGGGGCTTTGAGAAAGCAAATTAGTGTGATCTGCCATTTAAAAACAGAGTAAAACAGTCACTTGCATAAAAGCACAACACGCTTCAATTTAAAAGAAGAAAGAGCTTTTCTATGGATTTTTGGGCTGTCATTAAGCTTAGTAAGAAATTATAAACGTCTTCAGATTTCTAAAGATAAATACAAAACACTGTAGTATGGACACTGGTGCCCTCAACCTCCAACCAAAAGTTTAGTTTCTACAGACCATTATTGATTTTATCCTTTTTAAAAACATGCTAAGATTCTTACATTGCATACAAATTAGTACTGACTGTATGGTTATTGAAAAATACTACAGGCAAAGAACAAGATTTGGACCATTCATGTCATCAAGTTTGTGTCTATTCAAAGGCAGGCAGGCCTGTAAGATTCTGATATATTCTGATATATCTGTCCATTCAAGGCAAATCTAATGGAATTTATACATAATTTTTGTTTTAAGCAGCAATATTGATATGAATTGATTTGAAACACACCATGAAACAATCTTCATATTTCCTACTCATGTTAGGTAAATATTCTTGAGGGACTACCAATGTCTTTGATGTTATTGCCCTGAATTCAGACCAGCACTGTGTGAGTCACACTTTGCTGAAGCTGCAGAAATTCTGTTTTCTGAAAGTCTGCCCAGTGACTTATGTACAGCTGGTCAGCAATTTTCTCCAGCTTTTCTCTCCCACAACAACTGACGACTCACCAAAAGGATACTTTTTCCTGTAAAAATGTGAGGATTCCATCACTCCTATTGCCTTGCCTGTTCCTCTGATTTTTGTATCATTCAGGTCTCAAGAACCTGGGCTTGATGGGCGAAGGGCTGATCAGGGCTCCCAGGTACCCCAAAGTGCCTCTGACAGCTATGGACAGCCAGCAGCCACAGAGGCAGGGGTCTCAGTTTAGTTTCTTTCTTGTACTTGCAGGGTTAAACTCATTTGCAGCCAGTTTCCCTGTAGGCTGGGAAAATAGATTGCAGTGCTGGTATGGGGCAGTACAGACCCTGTGAACTCTGCTTTGCCTAGGTCAGTGTTCTTTCCCT
>NW_008588941.1:28966-55792 GCF_000691845.1 Merops nubicus
AAAACAGGCTAGGATAAACTCTCCCTGGGACTAGCTGGTCCTCCCTTGAGCCTCCCTGAAGTAAGTAATGTTTTCCCTGGAACAATGAATGTTGTAGCTGGGGGGAAGAAAAATAGTAACCATAAACAGATGCCTAGGGGAGACTAAGAATAGACTCAGCTTAGATGGTATTTCTCCTTGTTTTCCTATCTTCCGTTACTTTTGAGCCTACTATGATTTGCATGTTTGTTAACCCACAAAACCTTTCTCTTCCAAGACCAGTCTCCCCTTGAGCTGTGTTGAAATTTTTGCACCCTCAAAACCCTTTGGAAAGTGAGTCAACAAAGTGTCTCTTCGTTACTTGAACAGTCCCATGCTTTTGTTTGTTTCGAACCTGGGTTCTGCTAGATCCAGTTGACCATCATTAGTTCTTGATTGGGAAGGATTATGAACACTTTCCCTCCACCTTCTCAGTGCTACCCATGCTTTGGCTGATTCCACCACTTCTCCTTTGAGCCTCCTGTGAAAGGTCCTTAGCTGTTCCTTCTGTGGAAGCAGCCCTAGATCTCCCTTTCAAGGACTTCTCTGTTTCTTCCTTGAACAGTGCCATGTCCTTCTACTGCTGCTCTGCAAGATTTAACTTTAGCTGTTCCTTTTGGTTGCTTTTAAACAAACTCCTTCATCTTGACACTGTTGTCTTTGAAGTTGAGCATGGCTGTGGTGGATCCGCAGAGTACCTCCCTGGGATGGTGACCTGTGAACCTCATGCCCACTGTTGCAGAGCAGCCCTTTCAAACCCAGATTTTTTAATCTGATCCTTGGACATCTCTTTGCAACAAGTTAAGGATGTTGCTTCCTCTCATGCACTCCATCAGCAGTCACAGAGAACACCTAAACATTTCAACACTGCTTCATGGTCTCCTGTAACATTTGCCCCAAACTGGGGGTAATTGAATTAATCCAATAAACTTGTGTTTTCTGCCCTTGCTGCCTCTTTGACCTGATCTGTCTCTGCACATTACAGTCAATGGTGCTGTCCTGATTTGCCATCAATAGTATAGACCCAGCACTAAATTCTCCCTGCTGAGGCCCTGGATTTCAATCCATACAGATTTGATGTTCCACCCAGATGAACCCATACAGACTCCATCAAAGCAGCTAGGGCATTAATTTGATTTGACTTCAAGCTCTTCTTAGCATATAGTACTATGCTGTCAGTGGCACAGTTCCTTCCAACTTTCATAATACACTGTCCTGTTGATTGCCTTCCCCATAACTGGTCTTCTCTGCCCAGTGCTTTTACTGGAAGCCATACAACTTCTTTCCTGGATTTCTTCTACCATTTGTGCAGAAGTATATATAGTGCTGTTTTAGATTCTTTTTTTGGTGTTGCAGTCAAATGATAATCTGTTTGTTTTCCTTTTTCTGTTTTATGAGCTTCTGAGTTGCCAGGAGCCTGAGTTCCTCTGTGTGGGACAGAACAGGGTAAAAGCCAAAATATTTGGGCAGTCAGTGTATTCTTGTGTGAGCATATACCCTGTCAAAACCTGAACCTGAGCTTATCCAACTGTATAGATAGCTGATCCAGGCTTCCTGCCACAAATCTCAGAGTTGGTGAAGCCTGGTAACTCTGGCAGTGAGGAAAACACCTGATTCAATTTAAAATGACTGAATGCACAATCACAATTAAGATATGCAATTTAGCATAAAATAAGGCAAACTAGCATAAAATAACTAATTTGAATTTGTAATGGGATCATAGAAGGAATGAATTCCCCGTAAAGAAAAAAAAGTATGCTTAAAGAACAAATAAGCAAAAAAATTTAAAAGTAAAGAAGTAAAAGCTTACCAGGGAAAGCTTGGGTGACAGAAAAATGTTAGTGGAGGTTACAAAGAATGTATGTATAATTTAACATGTAGCATATATAAGTGCTCAGGGACTTTTTTTCTTCCCCATAGCAAAAGTTCTGAACTACTTATATTTGACAGTTCTCTAACAGAGAATTTCACTTTCTGCCTTAATAAATCCTATGTACCAGGTACATATCATTCAAAGAGAAGGATAGGGAAAGTAGGGGAATCTACGTAATTTTGCCATTTGCACATGCAGATTTTTTTGTCAGAGATACCAGAACAGGGGCAAAAATATTGCCAAGCAAAGAGGCCAAGCGCTGCCCTTAACCAGCTTCAGCAGAAAACAAACAGGTTGCACATACCATAGCATACACCCTTGGAAAGGGATGTAAATTAGAGAGATTATAATGTGAGAAAATACAAAGATATTTGGTACAATAGGCTGCATACAAAATATTATCTCTTTGTGGTTATACTGATACATCCAGGATTGAATTTTAAAAGGAGTCAATGTAAATGCCTGCATGTAAACTTGCAGGCATGTGAAATTAACTGCACCAGAGAGAAGACTATTTGCCTTTCTGCTTTGCATTCAAACTTCCCAATAGTGCAGCTCTGTGTAGTACCTAAGCAGGCTCATCAGGATCAACAGATAAAACCTTAAAGTTCATAATCAGTCTGTATTGAGTCAATTCTCAGCTGAACTCACAGGGCCTTCTGCCTGAATATGCACTTCTGTATTTTGGTTACAGGGAAGATTTTACTGCGAGAGATGCTAAGACTATTTTTTAATTATTATTATTTTTTAAATTTTTTTTGTGGCAAAAGAAAAAATTCCCCTCAGTTCTGGCCTCCAGTTCTCAAAGTGTCCTCATTCTCAAACCATTGTTTTGGGTTTGGTTTCCATCCATTATTGTTCCAGAGTGATAACAGTTGCAAATGGGGTTTCCAGGAGAGGACAGGGTTTGCTGAGCTCAGTCACCACTGTGGTTACTATGACCTTTACTGCTGATTTCAGCAGCACAAATTTAAGACAGCAATTTTTTTTTTGACAATTTTAGATTTTTGAAAATCCCTGTTTACAATAGGAGGGACTTCTGCCAGGCTTCTTAGATACCACAAGCTGATCTTTGGGAGTAAAATGAGCAACTTTTTTCCATAACTCTCTTTCTGAAGACCTTAATTGCAAAGGGAGATACAGTCATCTTTATGCCAATGAAGCATTCACTTCCATTCAGGGGTAAGCTTCATGTCATGGGTGAAAGGAAAGGAAAAAGACTGAGGCTCCTTTTGAGAGAAAATATTTTGTATAAAACACTGGGACTGCAGACAGACAAAACCAGACAGATTTACTGCCAGGAATCAAGGCCTGTATAGTAGAAACTTCAAAGACTAGGAGCCATAACATAAATGGTGATTCAACACAATGCCAGCTCCAGACTAGCAGTAGTAGTGAATGAGACTTGAGGCAGGGATATGATACTTCAACATGGAGAACACTGGAAAGGCATGTGTTTGCAAGAAGTCATGGCAGAGCAAATTAAGCTGTGTGCTCAGCCTTTAGTACATAAATGGTGGAAATAAACGGCATGCTCTTCCCAAGAATAATTGGGCTGTTTTGGCCAAGGATGGGTCAGCTGACATGTTTTGAATATCTTATTGGGCACATTTGCTACAAATAATGTTTTCACTGATCAGTGCTCCTATTAGCAAGGCTAACAGGGTTAACATGGATGTGGCTCTTGATTACTTAAATACACTGAATCCATCTGCACTAAAGATAGGGTAGTCTGCCCAAATTGTAGATTCTTCATTACTGGGGATGAAAATACCTTAGATATAGATGATCTTGCCACAGTTTAGGTGGGTCGAATAGAGAATTTTTATGTGTCTCCCAGCCCTATCTGATATTTCTCTTAATTGAAAATTTCTGCTTTATTCCCACTTCAGTCTTCAGCATTGCCTTTTGACAGGACAACAGTCACATATTGTCACTGGTCAGTGTTATCTTTGTTAGAGAGAAGAAGGAATAATTTCATGGGGTTATGACAGGTTATTGTGGGATTTCCTTTTTTAGATTTAAAGAAAAAGAGAAAAACAGAGACTGTGTTTTTGCAGGTTAGCTACCAGAAAGAAAAAACAAGGCAGATGATGATGCTGGAGTGAAGCAGTTGCAATCCATTTAAACTTTCTTCTCCAGTTGCTGTTCAGTTAACTGGATGGGAAATATTGCAGTCTTCATTCTGCTGAATTTGTGGGGGCTGTGTACAATAGACCTTCATCATTCATTAAGGCAAGATATTCAATTCAGTTTCCACAGAAAGAAAGAAGCTACCATTTCGCAAAGTAGTCTGCCTTATCTGGAAAAGCCTGAATTTCGAGTTTTCACTAATCCTTACCAAATCAGATAGTGACAGGCAGTGAGTGGCCTCACATGTTATTCTCTGATACCCCTGGAAAATAAAAACTTTCATTCTTTCCTAATGTTCTGACTGATTCCAGAATCATAGCCTGATTTCCCTAGAATATATGTGTTAGACTTCATAGAATCATAGGGTAGTTTGGGTTGGAAGGGATCTTAAGGATTACCCAGTTCCAACCCCCTGCCACGGGCAGGGACACCTCCCATGAGACCAGGTCAGATGTTACATGATAGCATGGGACTAGCACATGCATAATGAAACTATTGGAATAGACACAAACTGTAATTTGAACTTGGTCAGCGTGTTTAAAGAGAGATGTAGCCCTGATAAGAAAAAAAAAAAACAACCAACAACCAGCTCAACCTTTTCTGCAGGTAGACATAGCATAGGAAAACCCTGACCCAGATATCATAAAGGTGGGAACAGTTCTGGTGATTCATAGTGTTATTGCCCTCAAAGTAACCTCAGCAATAGCTTTCCTCTCTAAGCAGTAGTGTTACACTCTAAAGTTACTAAAGTAAATACAATTTTATTTGAGAGAGAGTGCTTTTTGGTCTGAGCAGGATCCAATTAGTGTGGCAGTTTGCAGAGGGAAGGTTGCTCTGTCTGAGAGACACCTATTGAAACAGATAACTTCTACTTCTGATCCCAACAGGAGGTCAATTTAGGAAAATGTAGCATCTTATACTTCCAGTATTTCAATATGCCTTTAAGCCATCATTAACATGTCCTCTCCCCCTTCTTTTATAAAAACAATACATGGAGGCTTTAGCCTTCAAGAGATTTCTACTCCGAATCTCCAGAAAATTTAAGCTGCTTTGGTGGATGTGGAAGCTCAGTAGGTTAGATGAGTCTTTCTCCTTTGATCCTGTATATTATATTTTTTTATAGATTGTTTTTGCTCAAATACTATTATACAACTTGTACCAGGAAGTTACACTCATTAAAAAGAGGCAAATATTTACATTTTGATAGTGCTGAAGATAAAAGGAGAAAAGTAACAGAGTGGGTGTGCTGCATATACTGTGTCACTCTGTTCCATGCAGTTGCCAGGAATTATTTTACTGACTTCACTCAGGCCAAGACTGCATCTCAAGTTCATCTCTGACAATAACAGAGGCTTAACTAAAATGTGAAACACTGGGGTTGTGTTTCTGTGCAAGCATCCTGAGAAAAGAAGAGGACTCAAAGCAGACCTGAGAGTTTTTCAGCCCTTCACCCCTGGAACTGAATTGCCTAAGAGAATAAAATCTTAACTTTCTTAATCTCACTATGAGCAAACACCCTCTGTGCTGTTTCTTTTCTTCTTTACAGTTACTCTTTCTGAGCTCTGATCTCCGTTCCTTACATCTCCCACAATCTTTACACAAACATGGGAATAGGGAAATCAGAAGGCAATAGTAATTGTATTCACTTAATGCATTTAACTGACTTTTCAAATGCTCAGTACCTTATTTCACTGGCTTCAGTTTACATGGAAGCTGAAATGTCCTCAGTCACTAGCTCTGCAGTGCTCAAAATCAGGACTACTCACAGAGGCTAAAATTAAACTAGCAGTATCTCTTTTTAGATCTAGTAGCATTAAAACTTGCAAGATTCCTGTGTTGTAAAAGGGATAGGCCAAGCATAATTCTATGAAATGAACAGAGAATAGGCCTGAAATGTGAATCGATCCACAATATGCATCATCCATTTGCTCTGGAAATGGTGAGCTGTTGCTCTGTGAGCTAGAAGGAGGAGTCTTTCTCCTGTTATATGACATGCAATTTAAATTAATGGCCTTTGAGAAGCAGAAGTTAATTTAAGGAAAACAGACCTACAAAGCCTCAGTCACTTGGAAGGCAGTTTCTGTCACTGTTGACATCAAACAACATTATTAGTACTGAATCCAAACTATATTTACTATTGTTTCATTTCTCGCCAAAATTCACATTCAATTATCATGGCACCCTAGAACTTGGAAGCGATTTGTGCAATTGGAAGAGAAAAATAAACAGAATGAAAGAAAAAAAAAAATCACCTTAACTCTTTAAATATCTGGTTTATTTAAGTTAATAATAAAATTGCAAATGTCTAAAAACCTAAGCCTTTCATGAGAGAACGTACCACCAACTGTTGCTATACATTTTTCATGGAAGGTAATAAATAGCTGCAGCATTCTTTCTAAATGTGCTTCATTAATGTTAACCTTCTTTACAAAAATGAAACCAATGCTTACTCAAAATCTGCATTTTTAGAAGAAACAGAGGCTTGAGAAGGCTTTCATAAATGCTCAGCACACATACTATGTAGATGTTGAGGATCGGTTCCTGAAACACTTGTAAATATCTTTAAGAGAATTCTACTGAATAGCCATTTACTCTTTCGACACTTCTCTTCTTGCTTGCATGAACAATGATGCTTTAACAACAGCTGGACAACTGTGAGTTTGTTTTTTTTTAAAAATTCAGTGAAAATGTTTGTGTGTTTGGGGGATAGAAGAAGAAGCTTTTCAATCTGACTTCACATTACAGCTTCAACTTGAGATTAGACAGCAGCAGAGTCAGACAAATCTTAAGTCTGCAGTTGCAGGACTCAGCACTGAGACAAAACATCCCACCCCCACTTATATTCATATAAAGCAAAAAATATAAATATGGGAATATGAAGCTTTAGAATATAAAACACCAATTGGATGCTCAGGGAGGAGGAGGAGAAATACATAGCAACACTAAGAATATTACAAGATTAAAAGTCAGAGCATCTGCAGATTTTACATGCAATTAGCAAAGAAAAGGTATTGTAGCCCACTGGCTTGGAGAATACACTGAAGTCTATTTACTCCTCAAATTATATCATCATTAAATGGAATATGCTGAAGGTATTTTAAACCTTAGAAGGAAAAGTGAGCAGTGATTTCATAAGATCCTACATTTCATGGTGGTGGTAAATCACATGAATATAGTTCCCAGAATGATATATTTATAGCAATAGATGAAAACTACAATAATTCTGCTTATTTAAAAGTTATTTTAGTAGCTAACACAGTTTATAGCAGTGGAGGGATCAGGGAGACACTTTCACAGAGGAAAGAAAATGTCTGAGAACACAAAACATAAATTCAGATGACAGCACTTGTCCCGTTTATTATGTCCTGTTCACGGATGTATAAAAACACGTGCCAATTGCCTAAGACCATGAGTAGTTACGTGCAAGATAAATCACCTCTCGTGAAAAATAGCAACATAAAGATTCCCTTCCTACGACCTCTCTTTCAAGTACTGCTGTGATCTCAATAAGTTGAGGCGAAGTCTCGGCTTTAAATGTACTTTCTATTTCATTGCGGAACCACTTGAAGTCATTAATAATGGGAGATATTATTGAGCAGCTCCTTTTTCTTTCCAGAGTGTGTAGAAAGACAGAAGTATTCCTTGCTTATACCTGTCTATAACTGATCAAAGATTTCCTACAAGTAAAAAGACTATACATGTTATCTTCTAATCTGTTAAATCAAAGAGTTAGCCTATTATATATAGTGTCAAACAGAGCAAATATTGATAATTCTTCCCCACAGCACAAACTTTTAACTGAATGCTATTCTGATAAGAAATTGTTTAGAATTGCAATAGGAAATACATACTCCTATAACTATAAAGTAAATGCATTGGTTCTTCAAGAGGACTAGTTTTTTGGGGTTTTGATTGTTTTGGTTTGGGTTTGGTTTTTTGCTTTGTGGTGTTGTGTTGGTTGGATTTTTTTTTGCTTTTTTTTTTTGTTTTGTTTGTTTGGTTTTGTTTTTTTTTTTTTTTTATTTGGTTTGGTTTGGTTTGGTTTTTGTTTTGTTTTGTTTTGATTTGTTTTGTTTTGTTTTTTTTCCTGACATTAATACATGAATTCCTGGCACATTTGAGTCAATAAAGTTTTGTCTAATGATTCCATCAGAGACACACATAAAGCCTTCTCTTACATCCTTTAACCAAAGAAATGTGATCTGCTGGAAGAGATCAATGTCCATATGAGTAGTATGCACTGATGTCAATTCTTCTGATTTGTTGCTGTGGTTGGAAACTCATCAAAATGCAATGGTTTTAAAATGCATTTTTTCTGGGTTCAGCTGGGATAGAGTTAATTTTCATAAGAAGCTGTGAGGGGGCACAGCCACGACTGCTGACCCAAGCTAGCCACAGGGATATTTGATACCATATGATGTCATGCTCAGTATATTACTGGGGGTGCTATCAGGGAGGAAAAGGAATTGTGACCAGGGAACGGGGTGAACATGGGGTTCCATGTGATGAGCAGTTGCATTGTGCATCATGCACTTTATACATTCTTTTATTAGTATTACTGTTATTATTCTTCTGTCCTTGTGCTGTCCCATTAAACTGTCCTTATCTCAACCCATAAGGTTTTACTTTTTCTTTCCCACCAGGGAGGGGGTGAGTGAGTGAGTGGTTGGCTGGGCTTAAACCATGACAGAATTTTACTGGCAATTGCTTTACTTCTTCATTAAAGCTACATAGTATGACCAGTTGAAGATGTACTTGGTAAAAAAAAAAAAAAGCTAGATGACTGTCTTAAAGGCATGAGAACTTTGAATTCATGTTTTATTTTTGTGGTGCGCCATGATCTCTAGCCAGCTGACTAGCATTAAAAAGAAATCCAGAATAAAGACTATTTTAATTGCTCTAATTTTACTCTCATCAGATAAAAAGTATTAATTATTCCATTGATCTTATACCCAGAAAAACTTCCTTCTGTTATTTTGACACTAGAATGCTAAATTCAGCTAGTAGAAACTGAAGTTATCTACAGAATTCAGTGGTGGTCTCTGCTACAGTTGAGGTTTTGATCCAGCAAGTTCAGAGAAAATACACTGTGATCTACTTTTGTTAGTAATGTGCTGAGTTCCTTTAGCATTCACCTAAAGCATGAGATACTTTAAAGTAACCTTCTCAGAGGTTTACAGAATTGCAGCACAGAAGAATTCAGCCTCAGAAAAAAATAATTTACACAGGTTTTAAAAAGTGAACTATTTGAATTATTTGAATATGAGTTCTTACTTATATCTACGGACTCAAATATGCCATTGACTCACTCAGCAAAATAGCAGATATCTGTTTCAATGGGTAAAGGCACATTGGTAACGAAAAGCATACCAAGTTGCATTGTCCATACAACCGAGGAAAATGGTGAAGCGTTTCTTTGGCTGCTAAACAAAGGCTAGAATTGTAAAGGCCTGTCTTGTCTCTGAGCACTAGCTACAACATCCTGAGAGAAACAGGCACAGAGAATTTTCTCTTCCTGCTTGCATGAAAGGCATAACCATCAGAAAATTATATGGCTACCATAGCATATTTTGCAGTACAAAATCAAGGAAATTTAAATTCTTTGGGACAGTAACAGGGACTTTCTTGTTGGTTTCCTAGGAAACTAAGTGGCCAAGGCTCATCCTGTGACAAGAAACAACTGGGACATCAGGTCAAAAGCTTAATTAACTTTTTATGTGAATTGCTCAGCAGTAAAGCCAGTTAGTCTGCTCCAGAAAGACGTTTCTTAAGTCAATCAGAAAAGCACTTACGAATGTGGAAAAAACCTCCACAATTAAAAGCAGAACAAGCAAAAAGAAGCACCGAGATATAAATGTGCCTGCTTTATAATTGAAGAAGCTAAACATAATAAATATTTCAACCCTTTAACTCTTCCTTGAAGCTGATCTTGAATTTGCTGCCTGCTTCTTACCATCAATAGAAATAACCTAGAACAAGAAGAGGAGACAACACCACATGTTCATGCCATGAACACAAAGCTGAAGAAAATTAGTCTCAGATATATCACTGAAATTCGTCTTCATGCTGCCAGATAAAGTAACCTCTTTAAAATAAACAGAAGATTATTTTGAAAAATCTCAGGGGACCTTATCCTTACAATGTATATGGAAAGGAGCAGTGAGACCTGTTCAAGAGGTGTCGCTTCTTGTGGTTTGCAAGCCGGCCTCTGCTGCTCGTTTTCCAAATACATTTTGCTTATTAGAAGTTACCCTTGAATGGCAGATCCTCTGTGCAAGATGCCTTACCTGGACTTCTATAATCATCAGCTTTCATGGTGGTTGTCTGCTTTTTGAGGTCATACACAGCCTGCACTGGTAACAAAGAGAAACTTGTGAGCCAAATTCTGTTACCGTATCACTGCTGAAATAGGATTAAAGCCAAATCTACACACATGAACAAAATGAGATTTTGGCACCACCTCTTAATTTTCTTGTTTATGAAGTATCCCTATGACACTAATGTTTGACAGTTTGCTTTAACAGCAGATCAATTTAACAGATAGATCAGTTTAACACCACATAATTACAGGTGCATATGATGCAAGGTATACAATTCTTTGCAGACCAGATTCAGGCATGTAATACTTTTCCTTTCAAAGTTTCATCTAAGTGGTCACCATTTTAAGGGGATTTCTTTGTACATACAATGTAAAACATCTGTGGGTGCCTATGGAAGAGTTTAATGTTCTGCTTGCTTTTAATGAAATAAGTAGGAAAATATGGAAAAACAACCAAATTACAGAAATAAGCATCTTCCTTACTGACTGAACTTCTCAGTGATGTCATAAAATCTAATTTTGATGGTATCATCCCTTGGCAAAGAGATACCTGTGATCTTGCTGTTTCCGTACCATGACTTCATTGGCAGACTGAAGAAGAATAGCAGATGGTTTGCAGAAGAAGAGACTTCTTTAATTAATGACTATTTTTAACAATTAACACCCCCAAAAGTCACAAATAACATTTCTGAGAAGTAAATGCATTGAAATATTATCAGTTCTATCTTTAGAAGCCTTCTACTACATAGACTTTCTATTTTAAGCCAAATTCATTATGCTGGAAAAAGGATTTTGATTAATTTAATGTCTGAGAACATGGGAATTATTACAACAAACTAAATGTAATATATAATTTCAGCATTTCCAGTTCCTGACCTACATATGGCCATTATACCATTTGTTACTGGGTTCCTTTTCCCCAGATTTGACTTCTGTTGGTAGTACATTATTCACTGAGGATTAATATTTTACCAGGGATTCCATTTCTACTGGAGAATGAATATCAAATTAAATTTCAAGTTGTAAGTTTTAGTCTTGGCAATAACATGTAGCAAGATTCTCTATTTTGATAGGGCAATCATTCTTTTCTGATTTTTTTTTTTTTAATATTTTCATTGCTATTAGTATCTGATTTAGATTTCTGTTTTTCAAACTCTAACTACTTGATTTTCAGGGAAACTTTGAAAATATTGAAGTGAGTATTGTAGGTATATATGTCTGAGGCATACACTGCTTTTTAATATATGTGCAAAATGTGTTCATCTTTTTTTGCAGACTTTGTTGACCTCATGAAATTTTAACTTCAATAATTACCTTTCTTTCAGCAATAAGGCCTCGAGATTTTCTTTTTTTTTCTCAAAGGCAATCTCTTAATACCAGATTATGGCCACCCCATATTTCTCATTACCACCTGGGATAACTCCACTCCAGTATGCAGGGAGTGGGCAAGTAGGAATGAGAAAAGCTCTGCCCATCTGCACATTTTGGACCAGCACTGAGACGAAAGCAATCTGATAGTACCAGTTTTAAACCATGTTAACACATAAACAAAGGCAAACTAACAAAGTAATCTTATCTATTGAAGAACAACAAGGTTCTTCTGGGGAGCACAATGTTTCTGTTAATCGCAAAACCATATATTTTTGCTTTAAGACAGCTCACAAACTTTTCCAATGCTATTGTTAAAATCCTATCAGGAGCAACTGACTATTATCATGAGGTAGGATAAAAAAAGATAGCTATGGGCACAGTTACAGAACTAATCCTCTCTACCTACCTCTGATTACTGTAGAGTTAGTGCCCATTTAGATCAAACCAGAGGACAACTACTTAGTTTTTACTACTTCCTTGTAAAATACACACCACTGAAACACTGCCCATCTTCTATCTTCTGAAGCAACGAAGAAAAACCTGAACAATTCTTTTTGCAAATGGAAATGTGTGGGAATAAAGTGAGGAGCAAGCTACAAAATGAGTCACAATGAGCAAAGGAAATAAAAGGGAAAAATCAAAGTTTGACAAACACAAAAATGATAAGAGAAAATGTAGGGCCATCACTGAAAGAGGAAGGAGGACAAAAAACAGTGAAGGGTAGGGTACTTAATGCTACTTTTTTTCAGTCTTCATAATGAAACATTTCTATAAACTGTTATAACAAGGTTTAGTTGTGACTATCATCTCAACAAGGCAATAAGAAAAAGAGGGTAGTGTTATTTGATCAGAATCCTGTGTCAGACCATATGAAAAACAGTGATGACTGCCAGAGAGTCAAACTGTGAACCACATGCAGGCTTAAATACAAATGTTTTGTGGACTGTTACATTTTATTACAGATCTCAGAAAGAACAGTTATCCTCATAGAGCCCAGAACTATGACAATATTTAGGACAGTTAGATTTTTCAAACTAAAGATCCTGGTGAAATTCACTTCAAAAAATTATCAAAACAGCATTTCAACAAAAAGGCATTATCTTTGAGAGCTCACCTAGATGAGATTCAAAGGCATTGGAAAAAGAAGTAAACACAACGAATATAAGTATCTTATAAGACACAGGGCAGCAGGAAGAGAAGCCAGGCATTTAAAATATGATTTCCAAGAAAAAAAAAAATTTCTCATTTTAAAGGACTGCAGAACATGCAGAACAATTTAAAACAACGAGGGTTTTTTTTTGGTTTTTTTTTTTTTTTTTCAAGAAAGTAGACACAAGATTTTTCCACTTTTGCTTTTTCAGGTCTATATTCCTCCAAATATGTTCAGCATATAAGCTTCTCTCCCTTCCACTCACCTGCCAAAATGATGTTCATATTGTCTGACTTTTTATAGAACTTTTTGATAACTATCTTCCTTCTATTTTACTGGCTTAAACTGAAGTCTGTGGTTCTGCTAAAGAAATGCTTTGCAGTACCAGCAACATGGTGTTCCAACTATTCAGCTGATTCCAATTTTCTTTACAAATAGCACTGTTGATTCAGCTTACATTATTGAGATTAAGAAATTTGTTGGTTTTTTATATATATTTATGCAATATATTGCTTTCCTTTAAATGATATATGGCTTTCAGTGGTCAATACTTACAGAGTTTCTGCAGGAGTGAGAGCAAAATTCCTCATGTTTTTAGTTACTTATAAGATGAAAGGTTGCTACAAGAGGAGTATGCCAATGTTTTTACAGCTTACGTCATCACTATAGAAGCAGATTTCTGATTGTTTGCATGTTTATGTTGTTAAAGGCTTAGAATTCTTGAGTATTGAATCTTGACTCCGAGTACTCTATGATTCCATTGGTTAGTTGCTTTCCACAGCTATATTGCTTTAGTACTTCTGACAAAATTAAAATAGTACTGGAAATAGATACTATGGTTCATGTTCACTGAGGAGAGGCACAGAAATTACATGTAATACTTGGTCAAATTTGGAGGTTTCACCATAAAAGGAAATTTCTGCAAACATATCTCTCAATTTCAATCTAAAATGGTAATATCTTTATGACAAATTATCACAGTCTTTTACCTCTCCTCTGTCTTCTGCACACAATATTCAAAATTCTTGAGTTTCAAATGGAAGTGATTATGACATTGTCTGGGGTACTAGTCAAGAAATAGTTCTGAAGCAAAGGCAAATTTAAAAATCAGTTGGTAAGGTTTTTTTCTTTATTCTTCTGGGATTTTTTTCCCTGATTTAACAGTTTCTGGACACATTGCTGCTCAGCAGATATATGCTGTATTTAATAGGAATTTCTGCAATATTCTTATTTTTCACAGTGCGAATATTAAAATACCATCCAGAAAAAAGTTATTCTGAAAGACCTTTCTGTATGTATACCATTGATAAAAGTTACAGATGCCTCACTTTTTTTCAGGAAAGCATTATTCAAGTTAAAGAGTTTACTTGTACATATTTCCTATTTCTTTTCCAATACCTGTGAGAAAGGGAGGCTTTTTTTTTACCATATACAGCATGAAATCTGGAATACCTGTGATAGAATTGCAAGTGTCTGTTAAGCCTGTGCATATTTGACTCATGTTGATGCAGAGGCTGATTTACATATGTACATATACAAACATGAGGGTTGAAATGTAGTACTGTAACACCTGGTGCTCTGCATATGAAGGCTGAGTTCAAATGCCTGCTCAATTTTGTCCAACACTTTCGGAAATATCCCTGTTATCAACTTACTTTGTGGCTGCATTGTTATTTCGCTGCTTGGATGACTAATATGGTGAGGAATACAAATGGCACACATTGCTGAGAAGTAAATTGGATTTTTATTACTGAATTTTCTCCCTAGTTACATTACTAGTTTACAACCTCCACTGAAGTGAACAGAAATGCTATATATGTATGAGAGTTGGTGGACTGTGACATTTAAAATCAAAGCAGTTCTTAGTAATACAGGAAAAAAAGATACTGCTTTAGCCTTCATTTCCAGTCTGAGCCTTAGTTTTTTTGACAAACTTTTATGTTATTCTGTATGCTTTGAGCTACTAACAAGGTCAAGTTACTAGTACCTTTTTCCATTCCCTCTCCTTGAGTAAAATACCCTACAAAAATATATTTCTGCCTTGGCACTGTTCTGTCTTATTCTCTTGTGCTGTCTTTGGAAATGCTCCCAAACATGAACAAATGATGGACCTAGAAGACGCTATAGACCGATGTACATCCTTCAGTGTGGTTTTTATTTCATTGGTATCTTTTTATGGTATATACCTATCACATCCTCTTGATTGAGAACAACAAAGCAAGGAGCCCATGTGCGTTTCCATATTTACAGATTTACAATATGATTTCTAAATGTTATATTTCTGTGGATATCAAAATTATTCTAAAAGCTGTATAGTCTTAATAATGAATTATGAGAATTCCTTAATCTTAATTTGCACAAGGAGTTCATCACAGTATTTCTAGATGCACAAGTCACAATTTCATGTTAGAAAAAAACCCCAAGGACTTGATATATCCACTTGGTTAATAGCAAAATCATCTCAGAAAAACAGAAGTTTTAAATTATCAATATAAAAGTCTCTGACAAGCAGCTCCTCACATGGGATAAAACCCTGCCTTTGAACTCTTCCAAGGAAATTCTTGCTGATTTTGGTGAAACATCTTGTGCATGCCCTAACACTAATAGTTGCAATGCTCAGGTTAATGCTTTATTTGAAATTCTTAAAGAAAGATAACAATTACTGGGGCCAGTGCTGTTTAATATCTTCACCAAAGACATACGCAGCGGGATCAAGTACACCCTCAGCAAGTTTGCAGAGGGCACCCAGCTGAATGGTGCAGGTGACAGGCCAGAGGGATGAGATGCCAACTGAAGGGACCTGGACAAGCTTCAGAAGGGGTCCTGCATGAATCTCATGAAATTTACCAAGACAAAGCACAAGGTCCTGCACCTGGGTTGGAGCAATCTTCAGTAACAATATGGGCTGGGGGATGATGGGATTGAGAGCAGCCTTGCAGAGAACTCAGGGGTACTGGTGATTGAAAAGCTGGACATGAACTGAAACTGTGTGCTTGAAGCCCAGAAAGCCAATTGCATCCTGGGTTGCATCAAAAGAAGTCTGGCTGAGGGACATGATTCTGTCACTCTACTCCACTCTGATGAGACCTTGCCAGGAGTACCGTGTCCAGCTCTGAAGTCCTCAGTACAGGAAGAATATTAGCCAGTTGGAGCAGGTGCAGAGGAGGGCCATGAAAATGATCACAGGGCTAAAACACGTCTGCTATAAGTACAGGCTGAGTTAAAGTTGTTCCGCCTGAAGGGCAGAAGGTTCCAGGGACACTTTATTATGGGCTTTCAGTACTTAAAGGGGGCCTACAAGAAGGATGAGGACAATGTTTTGTCAGGCCCTGTTGCAAAAGGACAGGTAGTAATGGGTTTAAACTAAAAGAGGGTAGATTCAGACTAGATATAAGGAAGAAATTTTTTGCAATGACGGTAGCGAAACATGGCAATAGGTTGCCCAGAGATGCGGTAGGCGTCCCATCCCTTGAAACATTCAAGGTCAAGTTGGACAGGGCTCTGAGCAATCTGATTTAGTTGAAGATGATCCTGTTTATTAGTGTTGGACTAGATGACCTTTAAAGGCCCTTTCCAACCCAAGGCATTCTATGATTCTACGATTCTAAGTCCAGGTGTATAATCACATACATGGATGGAAGGTTGAAGCAATCAACATTAAAGGCAAATGCTCTCACACACATGAAGAAGAGATGGAGACTGGGACTCAACTGTTTAGATCATGGTCTACTCAAAGATTCATGCTCTAGAAAAAACCACTACATCACACTTAGCTGCCACTTTCAAAAATGAAAACACGTAGTTTTGATCCAGAAAACGTGCATGCTGTTAAAAATTTAACATACAAATAACTCAATTGGCTTTGATGGGTTGCTACGAATTATGCTAATTCCTAAGGTTTTTGTTTGATTATTTTAGAAGACCTAGGACACAAGTAATTGAAATCATCCCGTGGGTCACTCTCTCAGTCACACAATGACTCATCTCTGAGCTGGTAACAGAACTGTCTCTGCTGGTTTTATATTGCTTTCCCTGTGTTTCTGGCACCAGACTCACTGCTCACTCAGTATGATCTGCAAGCTTAACATCACCATCTGCTACCACTCAAGTGGTACAACTCTTTCTCAGCATTCCTGATGTTTGATATGCCAAAAGAAGATTTTAGAATTTGTCAAGTGCTTTGAAGTTGGAAAGTGTTAAACTACATCGATTTTATGTCCAGTCTGCCTCATCACTTGCATAATCTGAGTTGAATTTTGGAGATGTCTAAAACCGATTCTATAAAAGCTTTAAAAAAAAAAAAAGAAAAATCAGAATGCAAAGGTCAGTCCGGTCATGTATGTTTATGATGGTTGTCATAAGACACACACTGCATATATTCTCATTGACTCCAGCATAACAGAAAGATAGAGACAAAACACAGTTGACTTAAATAATAAAAAACAGTGAATCAGATCCTTGCCAATCTCGAATGGGAATAGTTGATATAAACACAGAAGACTTTGGCAGAAATTAGCGCTGGTAAAAAAACTCAAATGAAAATGCCATCCATAGAAAGATGGAATAAATTCCAGGAAAACCTATGTGAAGGAAAGCTTAAAAAGATGACATTTCCATCTAAAATTGCCCATATAGCAGATCAGGAAGACCATGAGAAAAGAAGAGGAATTTGAAGACAGAAGTACAACAATTTGTGAACTGATTTCCTTTGTTCCATGTCTACACCCATTCTTCTCTCACATGTAGAACATGATGAAGTTGACAGTGAGGGTCTGAAAGCTACTGATCAAACCATGAGAGGAGGGGAATACAGAAGTACCTTTATGGCCTCTATCAAGTGCAAGACCATCCCAATCATGCTCTTAACACATCTCCCAAATAAATATCAAAAAACTTGATCTTCAGTGTGATGGGCAAAGAAAGTGAACTGGAAACTCCTACACTGATATAGTAGTTTTTAAGTTGCAAAGACAATGCCCTGAGTAATACGGTCTAATGACAAAGCCCTTCTCTGAGTGAGGGGCTGGACCAGATGACCTCCAGGGGTCCTTTCTGTGATTCAAATTAGCAATTGCCCCATTGCTTTATCTTACTACCATAGAAATATGTATTGGGAAGGAACATTTGCTCCTTGAATTGACAAGAAGAGTTACTATGCTGGATATGAATCTAAGTCTCCATGTTTGATGAGACAAAACAACTGCCAAAACTAGTACTCTATACCTCCAGCAACAGCTAGTCATGCGCGATAAAGAAGGGAATAAAAATGGAGCAAGTAGTCAATGATACTTCCTATTCCTGATATTCAGGTATCATAATATAAATAATAAAGATAAATAATAGAAATAATAAATGAAGCATTGTCCTTTTCATATCCAGGCATCTCATTCATTTTACACTCAAAAAAAAAAAAAAAAGGAAAAAAGCATTTAGATAAATCTGTCTTGATTACAACCCTTATGTTGATTTGGTCAGCATGTATTGCTGTGGAGAGTGTGCAGTGCCCTATGGTAGGCAGGAGAAGACCTCCCATGTGCTTTGCCCTGTTGTCCCAGTTCAAAAAAATAGTTGCTCAAAATCAGGGGAATCTGCACCTGAGTGCCAAGCCTGGAGGAATTATTTGTAGTGCAGGGTGAGGCAAACAAAGGAGGAAACACCTTGATAAGCTGTCCAGGAGAGTAAAAACAAGATTTCTCTTACTATTTGACAGAGAAAAATAGTGGCTGTGGTAGTGCAGGAAGCTACTGAAAAATTGCTGGCCTGAGAGCAAGAAGATTTGAGGGAAAAACACTGCCACTCTGCTGGGATATGCTGGGAAAGAGCACTGACTGTCATCCCTTCTCTTCTATTCTGTCCTTCCTGCCTAGTGCACCTGAATTTTCTGTTTAAGAACAGTTAACTGTTCCTAGCACATTAGATGTAGAGTATATTTTTGGTGTTCTTGCTGGACTCATTTTAAGTAAAACATATTGAAAGTTCACCATCAGACATGTTATCCAAGGTATCATCTTCCCCTCAAAATTATTGCTACCTGAGAATCCAAATGATTTAGACACAAGAAATAAAGTTAACATGGACATTTGGATCTAGAAATAAAATCCTGCTCTACTCTTGGACCTACATCTGTTGAAGTGAATATAAGGCTTTCATTACAGTAATTATTCCTTTGAGAGATGGAAAGCATCTGTAAGGTTTTCGGATAAGATCTAAAATGAAAATAATTACCATATCTTCAAATATTTCCCAAAACTGAAAGAATGTTTGTTTGAAATCTACTAGGAGACAGGGAGGATAAACTGGTCAGTCTGAAATATATCTGTTTCATTTGCTTTATGTTGTGTCCCTGCCCAAACTGGGATGACAGACCTTCTCTATAGGTGCTTCTATAGAAATCCCAGAAACCAGTGGATTTCTTCCCACAGCCTGCTCAGAGTCAAAGCTACTTTCTCAATAATAACTTAAAAATTTCCAGAATAAGAATTTGTACATAAGACTTTTCCCTTTCCCAGTTCAGCTTTCCAGACCCAAATGGTTTTTCTGTAGGAAATAATAAAACAGTATGTAAGAACTGGCAAAAGACAATTGGACAAACATTACAGGATCCTGGCAGATCTGGTAGTGTTCGTAACTTGAACTTTTCTGGCTGTCATTCTTGGGTGTGGGAAGCTCTCCCACAACCATTTAAATTCCTTTAAAGACAGCTAAGAAGCAGTCCCACGCTGTGACCCATTGCTCAGTGTAGTGTGTAGCTGGAACAGGAACTGAGGTCTCCTTCTGGGGGTGCAGAGTAAACCAAAATTGCTGCTGAGCCCTCTCTGCTAAACATGTATTTTGCAGAGGCCCCTGAGGTAAGTGGTGGTCTCTATGGATCCGCTTTGAACGAAACGTGAATATCCACGTATAGCAGTGAAAGCCACAGTCTACTGAAGTCAATGGGAGTCCTCCCACTGTTACCAGGAAGTTTTAGAGCAGATTCAATAGGATGCTAACTTGTTTTGAGAAAACATGCATACAAACATCAGCATTACTGCCCAGGGATTTGCAAATGCATCTTGCACTCATGATACATTTCTTGCGTATACTTCAATTCCTCGGGTTCCTATCCTTACCTACATTTTCCTAGTATTCAGCACAAAAAGACGTAAAATGTGATCTTGTCTTTTAGTTACTACAGTAATGCAAAAGATTAACATAATCATCAAATCAGTTTGAGCTCCAGGAAATCTGAGGCTGGTTTTGATCCTCACCATCTAAAATTCATCCTCAATGCTGGCATTTGACTGCTGAGTTCTGTGTGCTGTTCAAGGATCTTTGGAGTACGGAAAGATGTTGTATTTCGATATAATAAATTGAGCTTTTTAATACATCCAGATGAAAGGATAGAAGAACTGCTTGATGATGTCATAAGTTAAGCAATTATATCCATACAGCCCCACTGTGACAGCAAGTGAGATGAATTAACTGCAGAGTAGACTCTTAAATGCTGTCAAATAATAAAGATGTTAAAAAAAATACTCTACCTTTTAAAATAAAGATCAGGTTGGACGAGCTTGCAGATAGATCTCTTACTGAATCTTTTGGTTATTAAATTTTAACTTATTGTTGGAGATATCCTTGGTTCTTATTTTGTCACAACTATTTTCTGCAATATTATATTTTCATAGAATTACACAACTCAGTGATTTACAGAAGAGGGGAATGGACAAAATTTGGTGTTTAGTTGTGCAGCTTTAAGGGTTCAACTGATCACAGATGTAGTAGATAACAAAGTATGTGAACCTGTGTGAACTTTGTCATGCCTGTGAAGCTTATAATTATTCAAATTAGACAAGGTTACAGAGTTTGCAAAGAGAAAAAATGGCATGAGAGCCTTGAGTTCTTATTTTCTTGATATTCCATTGATAACCCAAATTTGTCATGTCTAGATTCTTGAACATCAACATTACATGGAAAATACAATTTGGCAGCTCAGTAACGGTTTTGCCATTTGCAAGAAAAGTGGCTAAGATAAAAAAAAAAAAAAGTGTTAATAGTTAATATTCAGCATTCTCTGCAAACCAGTTTGGCTTTCAAGTCTGCCATGGTTGGTTTTATATTATACTGATGGATTTTTTCAGCTAGCACTAGTGCTGTCAAACATTTCATTTTCCTTTGTTTCATAAATATATTATGTTGCTCCATTCTCTGTGGTGATAAAGAATTGTAAGATTATTTTCAGTATTTTTAAACTTTAAATCTATTTATTATTAAATTACCAGAGGATAGTTCATATTTAATTTCAGGTATCAACACAAATTACATGGAAAAAATGCAAACTGAAATCTTTTTTTTTTTTTATATGCATCGTGCTTTCAAGACTTTGGGACTCAATACAGCAAGATGACATTAAACATTTCTTTGTTTCTGTTGCAACAGAAAAACTGCAAAGTCTGGAGTTCTGTTTGGAGCTACTGTTTGTGCAACAGGATTTAATATACAGTAGCTAAGAAAAAAAGGCCAGAGCAATCCATATGGAGAAACCAGTAGATCTTTTCTGCAGCACTTCGAATAACTTGGTTATGTTTATTCAAGAAAGAGAGGAACTGTTCCTGATGAATAATTCTAGGAAGGCTATGCCACTTGCCTTGCAGCAAGAGATCTTGGGGCACGCCATCTAAGGGGGACAAGGCATAGGCAAGTCTGCTGCCCTTGCAGAAGGTCCCCATAACTACTTTAAGCAAGTTCTGCTCCTACCCAGGAGTTGCACTCCCATTCTGCTGCTCCTGAGTGTTTGTTTGGTCAAAAAGGTGGGTCCTGAGCTGTGAAGTAGGCCACTCAAGGCAATCACAGATCAAAAATGGCTGCTGATAAACAGTGAAACCTGTTGAACCAGTACCTTAGGGAGAGTAACAGATGTTATCATCACTGGTTCCACAGTAAAAAAGGAATCCGAAACTCAGGTTATATAAATAGGCAAAAATATTCTTAATAGAGGCAAGTGTGTTCTCAGACACTTGGACTAAAAAATTCCTTCTTTGTCAGGCTTTGAGAACATAAATACCTCTGAATAATCATTTTTCTAATTTTTTTTTTTTTTTTTTTTTTTTTTTTGGTGGAGACTGGGAAAGGCATCTTTCTTTGACAAGATCTGATGAGCTATCTGCAAAGCCAAACACTGAAAACCAAACTTTCAAGAGAGAACATTTCAATGAAAGACATGCAAGTTTTGACACTCGATCAAAAACTTTTGGAGAGCAGCCAGCATCTTATACACTACCTAAATTAAAATCCAAAACCAAAGTCTTTTTAATATGATTTCAGGAATGTCACTTGGATTGCTCTGAGATCCCAGTCTAAGGCCATCAGGCCCCATATGAAATGCATCTGTTGTTTTCTTAGTAGATATGGAGTGTACTGTTTCCTATCATGCCTCAAACATTTACCAAGGTAGTGGAAAATCTGAGTTTGGTTCTCTGTTATTCTAACCATTTCTCTTGCTCAAAGTATTAGGACATGGGGAAGGGACAATATGTCTGTTCAAACTGTGAGTGCAAGGGAATGCAGGTCTAAAATCTGGTGTATAAGGGCAGGAATGGGCAAGGCAAAGAGCATCCTGGCTTCCTGCCCCCACTGCATAAATTTTGCCAGCAAGAATCCATTTTTTAAAAAAAGCCATCTCTATTTCCTTTTTTTTTTTTTTTTAATTTTAAAGAAAGAATTTATGTTCCTACTTTCAGGGGCAGATCTGGGAGACCAGTTTAAATAGGCAGAATCACTTTGCTGAAGCATTTAGCCAGGAGCTAAGTGCACTAGAGGAGACAAGATTTAGGACACATTATTGTTCTTACTATCTAGCTCCAGGTTGTGTCTACCTTTCCCATAGAAAGATTGCATTCAGATTGTCTCTAAACCCACCTGGATGAGGAGGTTAAGGTATATCAGTGTACAAAGCTAGCAGCATACCAGGAAGCAACATGTTTAATACTGCATTGTTGGCTGTGCTTTGTGACCAGTTGTGCTCACTGGGGATTATATGAAGCAAGGGAAGCCTTGAGCTTCTAGATACCCTTCCTCCAGCTGGCAAGATGTCTGCTGCGGCTTGCAAAGATTTGCGGCAGTGATCTGAATACCCCGGAATACCAGGATCATAAAGTAGATTGTGTGAGGTTAACATGTTGGGATGGATATAAGTCCCCCTTCAATGTGGTGATGACTGGGGTCTACTCTTAATGAGATGTGAAAATGTTCAACTACATATATCTTTAAGTAACTGGCAATGAAAACTGAAAAATGAGTTGTTTGATAAAACCAGCAACAACAAGAAAATGCAAAAATAAGATTTGGGGCTTATAAAAAAATAGCTGTATGCTAAGACAGGATATTCCCTTATATACATCACAAATTGTTTGCCTAGTCCGCTTTTGCAATCAAAATAAGAACCCAGATGAATTTCAGAGGACTTAGAGATGTCTTGCTCAAGAAAGGCTGCAATATTGTTCAGGTCACTAAACATAAAGCATAGCTTTGAAAGAACTGCAAGATTTGATATACTAATAACTCCCACTCTCAGAGATCTCTCTGCAATCAGCATGAGGAACACAGGAAAATCAATCACACTTAATTCACTTTAATTTCCATAACAGGATAGACCAATAGATGGGGAAAAATAGAGAAAGACATTATTAAAACTAGACCTTTTTTAAAAAGTGGATTGTAGAGAACCTCATGTAGTTCAACATTGAAAGGTGCTGCCTCTCTTAATTGCTGAAACACAGACAATGTTTATTTTTGTTGTTCTTGGTTTTCTTCTTCTTGCTTAATGGAGACTGGGTATTACTCTCCGAGCTGCTTCCTCAGACTCTGAGTTTAAACAACCAATAATTAACTTGATTTCTTTAAAGGAAGAAATCAAGAAATATCAAAAGCTGTGCACTTTAAATAAAGACTCAAGCATGGCACTCTTAATTCCTGTGAGAGCCAGGGAGACTATTCCATGCATTTCAGGCAAAACAAAATATCATTTTCACAACCAATCTGAAAATCCAAGTAAGTCAAGTGAAAAAAAAATGCATCAAAAAGAATAAAATTTCTTTTGTTGCCTCAGGATACTTGATAACAAGCATCCTATGAGAGATATGTAGAGGTTTGTAATAATGATCCAGGAGCCTGTCTTATGCTCATTCCATACACAAGCAGGACCATGGAAATTAACGGATCTAACCAACAGGAGTAAAGGTCTGCAGGATCAGGTATTGTGTACTGATCAGCAGTATTTACTTCTGCTCTTTTTGGAGTGTACAGGATTTGGACAGGGTGAGGTACAGAAAGGAGGAAAATACTGTAGAGGAAAATATCATAGTACTGAGAAGGTCATCTAAATAAATTGTAGCTAATGAGGCATCTGCCACTAAAAATAAATCATCATCACTCTGTCACTATCCAATTTCCCATTAAATTAGTTTCCAGATATGACAACAGGTCCAATCTTTTTCTATCAGCATTGATGCTTTATTATTGTAAAATGTGAGCACTAGAAGGATGCAAAGGCTCAATGTGAATTAGTAATCAGATTCAGCAATCAGGCTGTTTTGAAAGGTGCTCCTATTGCTGTCTTCCCATTACTGGTGGCATTTCTGATATACAAACTATAAACTAAACAACCAACTCCCACTTGTGTACTTTTGCCAAGGCAGTGTATTTTTCACATAAGTAATTACTGATTATTTTTAACCTGTATACACTACTACTAGAAAAATATTACTGTGACAAAGACTGTCAATCCAAAAATTTCAGAGTAATTTAACAATTTTATGGTAATTAAAATGTTTCCCTGGAGAGAGTAATTTTCCCCAAAAACACAGCTCAGATGTGCTGGATGACATTATCTTCCTAATAATAATTTAAGAAAATGCTGTCAATATCATTGTTTTACCAGTTAATCTGCTTTGCTTGTTCCCTTGTGTCCTTATTGCAGGTTTGTTTTTTTTTTTTCACTTGAATTATATTTTGCTGAACTATAACAGTTAAATAAAAGGTAGTTGCTCAGTTTGACCAGTTGCTGGTGTTTATATAACCACCATGTTAACGGTTCTCTTTCTCAGTGGCAGGGTAGGCTCACTTACAATGGTTCTTCCAGATTTAAACCAGCTGTAACAGAAAGCAGAACTTGGCCCATTCTTATGGGCTAGTTAGCATATACCTCTGTAGCTAAAAGAGTAATTGAGAACGTGTGGCAGTTGCAGCAACACTGGGCACGTTAAATAAGGGTTGTGCTTGATTAACTGCATGGGGGAACTGCTTTGTCAGGACTCCCTGGCACCTGCTCTCTGAAATTACTAGTTTCAAAAGTCAGCCGTGGACAGCATGCAACTGTGAGCCCAACGGTTAGGTTGTTGGATAGGAAGAATTATCCAGATAAGAGGAAACTCAGCAGCGCTGGTACAGGCCAGGAAACACTGGGTTACAATTTGATTGTGGCTGGTTTCCATTGCCTCATAAATCTGAAGTTCCAGCAGTGCCTGAATTTTCCATTTCAGGGGAAATGGATTTGGATTGTACCTTACCCACAAAGGGTGATAAACTTACTGAGTAAATAGCCTTTGGAACTCCAGTGGAGCTGCTCACAAAGGGGGCTTCTAAACCTTGCATTACTCTTCCAATCTGATTCACAGTGTTTGTGGTCTTTTAAGAGATACCTTTATTAGCAGTCATCAAGCCCATAGCCATCAGCCATCTGTACTTTGACCTCCAGGGACAGTCCAGCCCAAACCCAATGAACTTCCAGGGATAAAGCTGACTGCTTACTTTTTTTGTTTGGCTTGCATCCCAGTTGGCAACCAAAAACACATCCTGGCACTAAGCTCAGGAAAGCTCAAGAAATTTGCCAGCTGCAGTCCCACACTTCATTTTCCCTGAGCTCAGATTTTCTGCAATTTCTCCATAGCATACAGGAGACAAGTTGTACATCCATAATTTTTCAGAATACTTTGCTTGATACAGGACTTAGAAACCCTGAGCATATTTTGATGCTGCACTTGCAAAACACAAAAGGTAATATTGGAAGCTGAATGACGTACTGAAATTAGGGATTCATGTGGCTTGGACTGATGAGAAAAGTCCTTTTGGTTAGGGGTAAACATCAGTGGAGATAAAAATTTACATCATAGTTTCTGCAATCCTGATCTTATAGTGCAAAGGCTTCCCCTTTGAGGTTATTCCTGATTCACATTTGCTTAGGTCCAAAGACAAAATCTATATTAGCAAGAAAGGTTATGCTGTAGTTTGCAAGAGACAGGTACCTCATTGCATTGATAACATAACACAAAACTATTGCATGCAGTGTGTCAGCTAATTGCCTGGGAGAAAGGTGGGCTATTCTACACTGAAGGCAATTGTTACTGTGCAGCTTTAAGAGCCCTAAAACACAAGTGTTACGTAGCTGTTTATGGAAGTTACTGAAAATCTAACCAAAACAGTGCACAAATAGCTTCACAAGAAGGAACTGAAACTTTGAATAAAAAGAGTGCAATTTATTCTGAACATACACAGAGCAATTAAAAACCAGCCATGGTCCAGAGCATCAGAAGACCACCACAAACATTTCAGAATGACAGAAAACTCCTCTTTCTTACAATCTCAGCGCCTATTCACCTCCAGTAAAAGTGTAGGACTAAAGTTTGGGTCTACCTTGAGCTAGGCTGTCATAATGTTGTATTTTCAAACACATCTTCCACCCAGAAGTGCTTGTGTCAACAGTTACCCAGAGACTCAAAGTAAGAAGCTCTGCTTTTCTTGACTGAGGATTCACTGAGGAATTTCTTGCCTGCATTGTACAAGGTTATTACCAAAACAGTCTATTCACGTGGAACTAGCAATATGGAGTTCATCAGGAGACGGAAATTCAGGACTCTTGCCAATTTTCATATTGCTGTTCAGTTGCTTTTACCATAAATGACGACTAGGGTCAGTATATATATATATATA
>NW_008588942.1:0-20689 GCF_000691845.1 Merops nubicus
CAGCTCACGCTTTTATGTTACAGTTTTCTTAGAGTTCTTAATGGCTGCCAGTCCAAGGGAGTATTGCAATACTCATACTAATACGCTGTTTACTGGTGTGCAGGAAAGCTTGTAGGAGTCATACTTCAGTCTGCATTTTACTAGAATGATTCTGTGGACGTGGTTTCTTTGCATGGGATTCTTATTATGAGCTGATGGGAATATTGAATTACTCCTTAGACCCTCCAGGCAGTACATCAGCTTCACTCATACACAGCAATTTTTGCTGTGCTGTATGTGCCGTGTACTGGCTCCAGTTTCTGATTCTCCCAGGGCTATGATTTCGCTCTGTTCGTTTCCATTTTTCTTTCTCAGAGCCAAAATGTTTGACTAAGGGTGAAAAATATTTTTAATGAATTATTTTAATATGTTCTCCTGTTTTGGGCTTCTATTCCCCTCTCCCCTGAACCAGGTTTCACCAGCTGTTTTAAATATTTTCTGAGTACATATGCTTTCAAGGTTTTTCTGCAAATCCAGTCGTGTTTAACAGGCACTGAGTCCTTGTGAATCAATGTTGTGTTTTTCTATATTTTATGCCTCCTTGATCTGGCGGATGTCTTGAGTTCTAGGACAAGAGATTTTCAGCATTTTCTGTATAAAAGTGGAGAAGATTAGTACATTGTTAAAATCTCCTTAGAAAGGAACAGTGCTTAGACATCTGTGGGAGAAAGGCATTTCAGTGACCACATTTTGTAAAATTTAGTAAGTTTAGTAAGTAATTAAATCAAATAATCCAGTTTATGCAATATCAAAAGTGATGGCTTTTATAAAGAAAGCTCTACATGTGTGGTTTTTTTTTCTTCACTTTTACTCCCTTCCTTTTTTTTAAAAAACAAACAACAAACTTAACTGAGTGACATATATCACATAAAAATAAATATGGTGTTTGATCTTACCTTGAAAAAAAATCTTGATCTTAAAGTCATAATTTTAGGTAGATGAAAGTTATTTTTCATTAATAGAAACATGTGATTAATTCAGAGTTTAATTTTCACCTTGACCAGCCAAATTAAATGTATTTGTTTCATTTAAGCCGTAACTATTTTCTTACTTTTTTCACTTGCACTGCAATGTCAATTTTGTTCTGTGTTTCCTTACTTGATTTTTTTTTCCCTCTACTGTTCTGTCATTTGCTCTAAGACACCTGAAGGGTCATTTTTAACAATGAAAAGTGAGGAAATGTCAAAGGTAAGGCTGGTGATTAAGGCTCTTTGTGTACTTTCTGCGAGATTCTCAGCATGTGTGACAGGGACGAGGCTTTAACTTGAGGAAGGTTAGCTGGTGACTTGATGCTCCTTCATTCTGTTTCCATTTGCTGACTTCCAGATTGAGAAACCGGTGCAGCCGGGTTAATTTGATGCCTCATGGAAATTTTAGAAAGGAGAAAATCACTTTGTGTCAGCCCATGATCAGAAGCAGAGAGAGAAAGGAGAAGAGAAGGCATGAAGAATCAAAGAATAAAGAAGCATGCATCAGAAGAGAGGAGAAAAAAAAAAAAAAAGAGAGAAAAAAAAAAAAAGAGGAGCTAGTGGCAGGGAATGCTTACCTCCCTGGGGACAAATAAAAATACATAACTGCTTCCCTGATGTTACTTTGCCATATAAACAATTACCCTAGGAGCCGTGTAAGTGATGTATGACTACGAGAGAAAAGTGAGCAGGTTTTAGCTGTCTACCCTCTCTTTCAATCTCTTTGCAAAACTATCTGTAAAATCTGAGACCTGGTCCATGCCAGAAACTGAAAAAAAAAAAAGTTAAAGACTTAAAAAGGAAGGATAATCCCACATGATTACATTTTTGTTATTTCTCAAGTGTTAATCACAAAATGAAAAATGGTATTGTGTGTAATCTTAGATTTGTATAAGTGCATGATGACATTTTGAATTACCTTTCCTGAAACACAAACTGTGGATGTCTCAGACATAGAAGACATTCACTGAATTGCAGAGCTTTAAAAATGACAGTCCTAGGGTTTTGATGGATTCTCTGTCTCCTGAAGTCTTGAAATTAAAGTCAATATTTTTCTGTATTTCCAGCAGAAGTTAAAAGACTAAATGCAGACATTATTGCACAGTGTACCTGGGCTTCTATAGGTGTTTGACAGGATGATCACAGGGTGTCTTCAGGATTTGAGCTAGGAGGCTTGTTTGGAGTCTCGCTGTAGTGCTGCGGTGTCTGCAGCAAATGATTGATTCTTTGCGTACGTGGACTTGTGCTTTTCTCATTTAACATTCTTCTGTACTTGTTTTCATTATGTTTTGTTTCTCGGTGCAGGTTTTCCAGCTGCAGTCTCTCCCTGTTTACAGTGTCCATTCCAGCCAGTTCTGTATCTTCCCATCCTGTCGGCCACAGCCTCTCATTCTGTAGCTTATAGGGCTGTAACGCCCTTTCCTCCTGCAAACCTTCCAGCAGCCTGGCTTCTCTTTCACCCATGCTGTTTTGTCTGTAGGTGGAGAGTGTGTTTTTTTGGTATTTTGGTTTGGTTTTAGGAGAAAAGAGAGAAAAATCAGCTTTTAGGGGTGTTTACATTTGGGTTTTTTTTTGATTCAGTTCCTCCCTAGTGCAGACTAAAGAGGATGACGGCATCTGATTCCATCGCCATGGCCTGGGCTGGTCCTGTTGTCCTGCAGGACTGGCAACCAAGCTGCCATCAGCTGGGGCTGATGAAGTGTCTGCATTAACTGACTGTGTTTTACAAAAATGGCTTCATCTGGTAGGACTTAATTAGTAGGAAAAGCAGCTTATATCTCTGGCTCTATTAGGAGGCTTCATGCTGTTGTGGTGTGACTGCTTATTGTTGAACCTTCAATGAAGAAGACAGTTTACCTTACAGATGGGGTTTGTTTTGAAAATAAAACAGGTTAAAGATGTAAGCCACCACACAAATGCTACATATGATTACAAAATGCAAAAAGAATTCTGTGAGGAACATGATGCAAGAATGCCTTTGGGCCTAGGTTTTTATTCCTTTGTTTTTAAAACGAGTGACTAAAAATACTTATGCAATATTAATTCAGGATATACAGCAAATTGGTGTTTGGAAGCATTAAATTTTCTTCATAATTGTTCTCCATTCACTTGGCCGATTATCAGTAATTTCAGGGAATTAGACATCCTTCTCTTAGAAGTTTCTAGTGAACTCTTTAGAGTTGTCAAACAATAACCAAGCTGCCACTTAGGTAGCAATTTTCCCTCCTGCTGTCCACACTAATGTTAGGTGGCTGTTAGGAAAAGCTAGACAAGCAAACTGCCGTATAGTAAGTCTGTAGGAAAATTTTTTTTCAGTGTCATGCTGCTGAGTGAGTTTTGATCCACAAATCTTTATGTTTCTGTTCACACAAAGTCTTTTATCCTCCTGTTTACATCCAAGGAGTTTGTTTTTTCTTCATAGCAAGATCTGTGAAAGTATATTTTGTTAAAGAATTAATACTGTCTTTTTTGTGGATTAAGGTTATATTTCTTTAGTCATCTTCAGGTGGGTTCCACAAGAATCTAATTCAAAACATGTGATGTCCAGTTCTTCCCCTTTCCTCTGCTATAAAAGGAAAAGGGAAACAGAATTGTTAAACCCTCTCAGGAAGTGCCATTTACTGAAAAGGTGGCTTTCTGTCCTCTCTGGCTGTGTTACAGGACTTCCTAAGGCACAAAGTGTGCACAGGGAGAAGAGCTTCAAAACTTCTGTTGTCAGTAAGGGGTTTTGGGAGGGACTGCTTGATGGGGATGTCAATGGGGATGTGAAAGCATGATTCATTGACCTGGTGGAACATGTTATGGACTTCCCTGTAGTTTATGGAAGTACTGAGCATCATCATCTCTCTGTCTCTTGATCTCTGTCTCTCCCTGTCCCCTGGAGTTAGCAGACCAAGGGGATCAACATCCCAACACTATCCCTGTGCCAACCAGGAGTGAGGAATGTGAACATCTGAATGAGTGTGGGCTTACTTGGTTTTGACTCCTGTTCCTCTCAGTGTAGGTACTTCCCAGCCCTGCTGAGTTGCTGCTTCTGAAGAGGAGTAGTGAAGCTTGCAAAGATGCTTAACTGCTTCTCTCTCCAGCCACATGGAATCAGCAGAAATTATTACACTTGGTTGGTGTTTTCAGTCTAGTAGTTGTGTTTGAGATAACCCAACTGCTTCTGAGGAATGTGAGACCAACATTGCAAATGGTTTTGGTGATCTCAGGAAAAGCAAATATACCTGTTTGGTTTGTTTTAATCTACCCTGTGTTACAATTGCCATAGTAATCACACAAGAAGTACAATGGTGGTTGTATTCCAAGAGCTGATAAAAACTGTGGAAGGTGAGTGAAGGGTGCTTGATGTTGAGCATGGAAGAGGGAGCAGCCCATCCTGTCCTACAAGCCAGCAGCAACGTGTTTTATAACGGCTGGGTCCCAGCGTTCCTCTGCAAGTGGCCTTTCCTCCTGCTGGCTTTTGCATGATGAAGAGAAGTCTTTGTCTTAGAAATGTTCCATTCTGGAGATGAGAGGATACCCTCCATTATTAAGATTCAGACTTGATTTCCCACCCATGCTTAGTCTTGGCTCTCATTTTAAACTTTTTGAAGAGGTCTGCATTTTGCATGTGTGTTGCATGACGAATGGATGTTTTCTCTGCTCCTAAATGTGAACTTGACTCTAAAAGGAAGATTGTCAAACATCCTTTGGAAGTATCTTTAAATACTTTAAAAATAAGCCCAAGTCTTATGTGAGACACAAAATTGAACTATGTAATGAATAGTTTTACAAATTGTAGAGAAGAAATGCAAAGTAGTGAGCTTGTTCTCAGAAACCTATTTAGTTTCAGAACATCTAAGGATTTTTTTTAGTGTTTACATGAATGATATGGAAGGTAATGTTTCAGTTTCTGTACAGGCAAGATCCCAACTAAAACTACTGCATGTCTGTATGAATATGGATTTACTTTTGTTCTGGTGTGACCCTAAAATGTCTGCATGAGGATTGTCTGTTTTAAATATTTTTTTTTTTAATTTGTAGTGATGAATTAGTATGTTAGATATTATCTAATGCAGTAGACTTTTTGACATCTCATATGAAATATTAAATACACTAGCTATTATATAGTTGTTAAAATACTTTTACCTTGATAAGATTGCATAAGCATAGGTAAGTAAACAATAATAAGCTATTTTTCTGCTCTTATGTGAGATTCAAGACAGCTACTTTTATTTGACTGTAATTTTTAGTCAGAAGCACCATGTTTAGTGTCAAAATAGCACAATTTGCCAAAATATATGTGAATAATTTCTAAGAGTTAACTTTCAGTTGTTGAACTAAGCCCTTCAAAAGCCAGTGGTGGTTTCCTGCTAGAAGCACACTGACTGCTTGATCCACGCCGCAGAGAAGCTGATGATCTGTAGGCACCAATGGGTATTCTACTCTCAGTCATTTGTACATCTTCCCCCTGTTTATTCTGTGGATGGTCAGGTGCTCTGAGGAACCTCATAAGGATGCAGGGACTGAAAAAACAATGTTCTAGGGAGGTCTTAATACCAGAAAGCTTTCTAAATTTGGATGTAAGATAAAAATGATGATACTAAGACTTGTTCCCTAAAATCTAATGCTCTCAGATGGGTTAAAGAAATAACTCATCAATACAGGAGATGGCTGTCTTCTTCTGTAGCTTTCTTTCAGTGGTTACACAAGATAACTTTCTTCCTTTTGAGAAGTGGAACGTACCTGAATTGCATTTCGCAGAGCCTTTAAGAGAACTTAAGTTAAAAAAGTGTTACTGCAGTGAATTTTATTTTTGTAGCAGCCGCTTCTTACAGATGCATCGCTACAAGCTGTGTAGCGGGAGCTTGAGGATTAGTTGGCATAGTGCTCTTACAGCTGTCCTTTACATCCTGACTGTGACATCAAAGTCCATCTCGGGCACTCATCCAGAAAGGTAGCTCCTCCTTTGCATCTCCACGTTGGCAGTTGGATGGATAGTGCCCCTTCCATGTTCCTGCTTTACTCCTGGATATTTTGTCTCCTTCACTGAGGTGGTTAGCCCCGAGTGCTGAGCGGGTGGCACTCGGGGGACTGAGCACTGTGCCCATCAGCCCGTGTGCAGGCAGCCCTGGCCATGGCTTTGTGGGGGCTGGAGGAACTGTAGTTCCTTTCTGTCCCCATTTTGTCTTCTCTTTGTCCTCAGTAGAGGTTTTGTGAACTTACCTTCCTCTGGGGAGGCCTTGGAGAGGGTAAGGTGTATATGGTAGTAGCACAAGGCACTTAACTGGGTTCAGGTGCAGAAGGAGGCATTCAATTACCATATCAGTTGGAGCAGCATTTTTCTTCTGCTCTATGAAAAATGCAGTGTGTTAGAGAGGTTTTGCAGACTACTCTTATCCAACTGACTACTTGCAGGGCATTTCCTGGGTAATCTGTCCCGGGCTATAGATTTTCCTTGGAATCTGTTAGGATTCCTCATGGTCAAGCAACACCCTTCAATTACTCATGCAAATGGAAGAGGACCAAGTAGTATATGC
Source organism: Merops nubicus (assembly GCF_000691845.1). Lineage (NCBI taxonomy): Eukaryota > Metazoa > Chordata > Aves > Coraciiformes > Meropidae > Merops > Merops nubicus. The sequence goes on from NW_008588942.1 coordinate 6,530, forward strand.
TGGCTGTCTTCTCCTTTTCTCATTTCAGTGTCTTGATACATTTTGGACTGCAGAATAATAAATACCTTATTAATCTCCTTGAAGAATGAAACAGAATAAAAACTCCTTAATAGTATAAAATAAATAATAATCATCATAATTTTAAAAATGTCAGCTTCCTGTTCCCTTCTGTATGGAGATACTTGAAATTGTTGTAGCATATTCTAGGATAAGGCAAGGAAGGAAGCTTGTGGTGTGGAGACAGCTTGGAAAAGTTAGCTGCTGGGAACCTGACAAATTCTGGCATGAAGTATATACCATAGAATTTCAGTAAATATCTTCTGTTAGTTCTGGCTAAAGCTGTTTCTCCACTAGGAAAGATGATCTTCATCTCTGGCTTGAACCAATCACAAAGCATAATGAAAATTGGCAACTGCAAGCCTGAAAAGTCATTGATCCAATAATTCATGAACCATTTTTCATGTAGTGAGATTTCTTCTTGAACTTCAGCTGTGACTCTTTCTGTTTGCTTATTCTTGGTTTTGAACTTTTAGGAATAATTTTTGACTCTCTTCAGCCTTGGCAATGTGAGATTAAAAAAAAAAGGAGTGAGAGATATGTAATTGAGCATGCAGCGTAACCATGTGTTTCCAGGGTTGTTAAAGGGAGCAGAGGAAGAAAGGAGGGAAACGGAAAAGGAAAAAAGAAAGATAGTGCCAAAGTTTCTCCAAGGTGTAGAAATTTTTTCTACATTTCCAGAAGAGAACAATTCAGGCTCCCTGTTGTTGTCAGGGACTTTGTAAAGCACAGTTGAAGATAGACAGGAATTGTCAGATTGGCGCACGTTTCAAGCATACTTATGCTCATTAGGCATAGTTTTAAAATAGGATGGATATAGTTTTTTCCTTATATGTTTCTAGTAAAGGAGAATTAACCATGTCTGTTAGTCTGTAACCCCTTGGCAAACAGCCCGTGTTCTGTTTTATTGACCCATTGTGGGCATTATCCAAAAAATTTAACTAGAAACTTCAGGGTAGTCTGAATTGTCTTACTCCCTGTTTGGCTACTGGGTACACCAGAGTTTTCTGCACTTCATGAAGTGATCTTTAACCTTGAGATCTAATGAGAAGATTTCAGCATGTTATGGTTGTAGCGGGAGCTTCTTATTCCCCACTCACCTAATTGGAAAGCACTTGTTTGGATGCCATTATGTTTGTGTAGTCCCCAAACTTCGCAGCTTCCCAGACCCTTCTCTGAGCTACCCTCAGCGAAAGGTCAGGCACAGCATCGTATCTTCTTGCGGAGAGCTGCACTATCTGGCCTCCCATGTCGTGGGCATGGCAGCTCTGCTGCCGTGCATCCCCTGCGGATGAAGAGGGTTGGTGGCATTTCATCTCATTACTTAAACACGCAAATACTTGATTTGTCTTCGGGGATTCAACTTGATACTTTTAGCTGAATGGCAGAAAATAATATTCTTGAGATCTTTATGCTCTGTGCTTTGCCCCTAGGCTGTATTAGTCCCTGCGTGCAGAAGAGACTTCTGCTAAAAATCATGTGTCTAAGCAGGTGGGGTGGTATGACATGGCCTTTTCCTCGTTCTGCTTGAGATCTTTTACTCTTCTTGGCCATCAGCGTCAGATATGAGCTCAGCGAAACTCACGGAGATTTGATAACACTTTAAATGAGAGTGTGTGTTGTGAATGTACCAACATGTTTCTAATAATCCTAGTAAATGTTTCTGTCACGGAAACAAGAATGGGTGCCATTAAAGTTGCAGAAGCTGTTAGAGTGAACATAGTCTTGAACAACTATTAAAAATGACTATCTTATTATAGATGTTAGCTGTAACTTTTTTTTCCCTGTATTGGAAACTCAGCAGCATGCACCGAGGCTATTTCTTCCCACGTATTTTTTCTTCTTTAAATTTTGTGCATACAGCTATGATATTGCATGCACAGATAATTTTTGACAAAAAAAAAAAAAAAAACAAACAAAAAAACCCCACAAATGCGGGGATCGTCTAACTATTATGCTTCTGTTCAAAATATGTCTAAATTTCTGTAATGAAGCTTTGTGGATTTTGGGTAATGCAGGTTCAGGTTCACCTCCAGCTGTTGATATCCCAAAATCATTGCCTTCTTTATCCTGGCGGTGGCCTGTGAGGTGGATGTAAGTGATCATGTTTATATCCCAGAAAAACCCCAGCTGAGCTTTTGATGGTTCCTGTACCTCTCTGCAGTGGAGTAAGGCTGGAGGTGGCCACACTCCCCCCGAGCCTGTGGGGAGGAGCAGCCAGGTGCCCAGGGCACTCTCAGTGGTAAGGAGATTCTCCACAGATATGTGGCAGTATGCCAGATTAACAGCCAAACTCTTTAAAAAAATGGAGTGTTCATCAATGACTGGCCGAGCGAGAAGTACCTCTTCCCTCAGTGTTTCAAACAGAAACGAGGTAAAAGCCCATCATATGCAACATGTTTGCTATTCACAGAGCTGAGATACCAGCAGCATCCCCACTGCCTTCTTGAGAAGTCAAGTACTACCATAATTCATACACCAGTGGATACGGCATTAGGTTCTGATGAAGAGTAGGGAAGGAGAGAGATTCCCATACCAGCTTTGTAAGGACTTGTGTAACAACAAATCCCTTGCTAATTACACACATACCTGCTGAACTGCAATTAAGCGTGTTTAATTCTTCAGCATCCGGATATGATCCACGTAGGAAATCCCACTGTATATATGAGGTGATGTACAAGGCTATGCCAGGAACAAGTGTTGAAAGAAAGTTTATTCTAGGGTGTTAGAAACTAATTTAGGCAGCCAAGTAGTTCTGAACCCCTAATATCTGGTACTGCAGAGTAATGTCACTTCTCACCCCTTTTCCTCCTCATATAAAGGCACAGCAGTGGCCTGGGACCAGAAGGAGGGTATGACATTGGCAACCACAGCAGGTTTTCTCAGGGTGAAACTCACTGATGAAAGAACCATAACATGTATTATACACATTATCTCTTTCACGGTTCTTCCCAGCTGAGCTCTTCAAGTTACAATCTAAATCCTATTGTTGCATCTGTGTTTTTTCCATTCTGTCCTAGAAAAAGTCACAAGCTTCTTCCTCTAACTGAGCTTTTCCATGTATACCCAAAGTATTTAAACGATAAAAAATATACAGTTTTCACTTCACTGCTTTATGTTTATGAACAGGAGGAATTTTACCATTTAGTTTTAGGGGACTTTTCAAAATTGTGGTAGGAAAAATATCTGCCAGCTTCCTTTGTGTGTCTCAGAGCAGTGAAGCATTGTCAATACAAAGTAGCTGGGAATTTGCTCCTGTCACTGCAAATCCTTTCCTGCACTGCAAAATGACTTATGAATGAAGGTGCAAAATACAGTGTATTCATGATAACATAACTAAGTATCAGAATCTTGTTACAAGACATAATCTCTGATGTGAGCAGAAACCCTTCAGCAGCAAAATTGATGATGCTTCTATGGCTGCAGAACTGTCTGAAGAAGTAAAGAACAAATTTTGCAAGCATTTTTAACGTCTGGGTACTAGAAATGCATTTTTCCTACATTTATAGCAGGAGAGTGAAAACAGATAAAGAGGTAATCCAGCATGTTTTAAGGAAATCCATGAAGAAAGTACCCAAAAACCTGAGACTGCAGCTCATTAAAACATACTGAAACATAATTTTTTGACAGAGACGGGTAGAACATTTGTGAGATCTGACATTTTTGTCTTTTCTTTTGGCATACAAAGATATTTGCATTTTAGAAAAAAGCCCAGAGAAAGGAGACATAAAGGGTGTAGGTAATTAAATTTTAATTTCAATTTTAAAGATCTTTCTCTAATTAGCGTTAAAAGTCAGTGTCTAAGTAAATTGAGTTTCAAGGTGCAATCATCTTTTTCCTCCTGGATCTCAGTATTCAAAAGTAAGAAGAAAGAATATTAGAGAAAGAGAAGGAAGATAGTTATTTTAAAGGCCTTTCGAGATAAGGATTTAACATTACCTCATTATTAAAATATAACTGTGGCAGGTTGATGTTTTCTTATTTCTGAATTTCAAAGTCATTGAGCAGTCATGGTTGGGAAAGTTGAAAACTTAGGTTCTATTAAAAGAAATTGAAAACAATGCTAAGAAGGTAAGACAATTTTTTTTTTTTCTTATAAGACTTTTGTTCTTATTTGCTTTCTTTTCACTATCATCCATTATTCCAGAGATATCTTCCTTTTCTATGAGTCAGTTTTGATCATAGGCAAGCTAACATAGTGTCTTATATTTCTTAAAGGTATGATAACATGCAGTGGGTTTTTTAGTTGTATGTTTTACTCAGCAAAGTGTATGTTCTCTAAATTTTTGTGGTGGTTAGGGACATATGCACACCTGTCACATTTTGCATGTTGAGTGTGAGAGTCCCACGACTTGTCTCATTCATCTGCCATCTGCTAGACTACGTTGTACATGTTCAGTGCCATGGTCCGACCTCTGCCCCGCTCCTGATGTGGCTGCCTGCTGGATCTCCAACTGCATGGGGCAGTGGTATCAGGAGAACAGAATAAATTTGATTTGCCATTATTTTAATGTGTGAATGCTCATAAATATGCCATTTTAAAGCTAAAGAAGTAAGAAAACAGAGAACAATATTTAATAACATTGAAAATATGTCTGAGAGGAAGTACATAAGCTGTTGTTTGAAGATGAATAGCTAGAAGAGTAACAGTTGGGTTTATACATGAATTAATTATAAATATCTGGAATTGTATGAAGTTAACAATGATTTTTTTTTCTCTGTACAAGGAATGGCAGTCTTGATATTTAACCAAGAGTTCTGAGTGTAGAGAAAGTAATTTTAGAAGCTGATGCTTTTAAGCATAAATATATTTCAACTAGAGAAATGTTAATTATCTAAACTGTGTCATCTTAAGCTTTCTTGTAATTCTGAAGGGGAGATCTGTGAACCCTAGATAGTTGGCATTTGTAGGTGAATGATGCACAATTGATATAATAATCAGAAATGCTCAAGTATTTGATAGAAATTTAAGCATCTTGGAAATTCCAAGTTAATGTGAGCATAAACACTTCAGTATCATTTGAAAATCAGCTTAGAAATCTTAAAAGTTCGAGGCAATCTTAGCCTAGAGATTGTTGTCTAGTAGGGTGTCATGAGGATTACTGTTAATTTTGGTTTTATTTAACATTTTGAAATCTGGGAGAAACAGTACTGTAAATAATATGTTAATTAAACTTCAAGAAGTTGATAAACTAGGAAAGGAGTATAATGTGAATGGAGGAAAGAGAAATAATCCAGTAGAGATGTAGTACATCTGTGGGAAAAATACAATTTAATTCAGCCTGAATAGGTAGAATCTAACCTATAAGAATATTGATCTAAGCTGAACATATGCTTTAATTAACAAGACAAAGATGAGAATTGAGGCTCTTGGAAAAGTTTTAGTATATCTGTGGATGTTCTAGATTGATACCATGACAAGAAGGTATCTAAATGTTGACTATGTATTAGTATCAAAGTTCAAAAAAAGGTAGGAGGCTACTACTTGTAAGACAGCACTGAGGGTATTTCATAAGAGAAATATACTATTCTCATTGTCTTCTGAATAAGTTAAGACCAGAATCATATGTACAAAAATGAACAGCAGTAAAGACTTAAGAGAGGCAGAGGTGAAGGTATGTGGTGAGTAGCACTTTTTTGGGGGAGAAATGTTTTAATTGTCTGAGACACCTGAAAGGAAAAGATAGATTTGCAAGTGAAGGGGAGATAACTAGTAACAGGAGGATAAGCTTGGAGAAACTAATACAAATTTAGAAAAAAAACAGTTCTGAAGATTTTGACCAAGTAAAGAATATTCATTTTGGGAAATGCTTCAAATTCATATTAAATAATCATTACTTCTAGATTACTCTAGAATGGATTCTAGGGGGGAGAAAAATCCTGCTCCGGGCCATGAGGATAGAGTTGATGATGTATATACGTCTTCTTCCTTTGCTGTCATGTCCAAAAATACGTTTCTGAAAAGATGTGCAACTGGTGGTAGCTTTGCAGTGCTACTGTCTCCCCTCCCTTCCAGCAGCCACCTCCGTTATAGCATGCCTGAGTTTACTTCTGCAGTTGTCCAAGGAACAGTTCACCTCTTGGAAGTGCTTATGGTTTTAATATTTTTTCTTCCCTAACTCAAGATGCCTACATTTGATTTGCCTGTTTTGTCTCTTGTAGAGAAGTGCTGGGTTATGTTAGCTGCTGCTAGGGTTTAATGCAGTTTGTAGATAAGTTCACAGTCAGCTGTTTTTTGTCTCCAGATGTTTTGCTTCTCGCTGTAGTCCAGTCCAGCCTCAGTGGGCTTTGGAAGTTACTGTTGTCTTGTCTCTAGAAGTTTGTAAGAATGAAAGTTGAACTGGTTTGGGGACTTGAGCTTTTGAAGGTCATAAGGAGTGTTTGGGTCTTGCTGTGTCCAGCTGAGTGAAATGAAGAGAGCTGAACTGAACCTACTGAAATTGGAAACAGACCTCAGGGGGCTTTGCTGGAGTGAGAAACTCAAGGCTAATCTAAGTGGTTTTTTTAAGAGATATTTCAATTAAATACAGATAAAGTCTTTAACTCATAGTTTCTAGTACTTCAGGCTAAAAGAAGCAGTCCTGCGTTCCTGAGCCCCAGGATAAGCCTAATTCGTCCTTTCTCTTGGACTACAGATGAGGATTTGAGTGATATGATGAGCTGGATGGGCAACACAGGCAGTAAAACTGTTGAGTCTCTACCTCCTATCACCAGACCAGTTTCTTGATGCTGATGCTGAGATAGGATCTATAGGGTGTATAAAAGACACCTCTGTACATAACGTATCTTATGGGTTTACTTTCAGGAACTTGTGTTTAATGTGACCAGCTTCCTTGTTGAAAGCTACTCTTTCTCACAGAGATTTTTTGTTTTACTGAGTCACTGTTTTCCCAGAGGACTCTAGAATGTGGAGAGAAAATAAAAAAAGTCGTGTTCAGGTCTACTCATCAGTTGTGGGTCTGATGGTCTGTGTGAAGTGGCCAGAAATGACCATAAGATCATTTTTATTTCTGTGCCTTAAATTCATTACACACCAAACTGCCAATGGCACTGAGGAGCTGAAACATCAGTTGAAATCTTCACAGAGTAAAATTATCTTGGCTATGCTATGTAGATAGATATATATGTATTTTTGTAGCCCTGCTTTCCAAGCTGACAACTGAGAGGAAATTGGTATGGGAAGGTAGATATTAGCTCTGCTCTGAGAGACCACCAGCCTTTGTGCTGAATACCTGCATGCAGGACGATGTAATTCAGCTTTAGGGGTAAAATTTGCCAGATCCTCAAATGCTTTTGCCTCGTGAAGATATTTGAAAATCCAAGAAGGTGATGACCCTTTTAAAATAAAAATGGAATTGCTGGCAGGAAGGGAAGGTACAACTCTGTGTTCTTAACATTTAAAGATGGTTATAAAATGTGTATTGGCTGGTTTTATAATTTATAGTGAGATTGCTGTTGCTTTTAATAAAATGAGACTTCCAGTCAGAATTTCATGATTATGAATGTGAGCATTTTGTTATCCAGCTTGGATTTATCATACAAATAACCATTTTCTAGCAGAATTGTGGCTATATACATAACTTAACATGATTCTCTGTCACACATAATTCTTTCTGAAGCTAGTGTTGGACTTGTGGTTGAATACTTCAAGTACTTAAATGTGGCTCAAGAACTGAGTTAGTGGTAACTTTCATGATTTTTAATTTAATTTTTCCTTAATTCTTAGACTTTTTAAACTTCCTGTAATTCGTTATTAGATTTACTGTTTCAAGTGCTTATTTAAAAGGCACCTTAGCTACAGAAGCAAATCAATATTTACAGTGCATTAGTGCCACAGAGAATTTGAAGCTTTGTGATTAGAGTTCATTGCTGTTTTATCCACTCTTCAAAGAAACCACAGACTTCAAACAGTATCAGCCATCATCCTGGAATCAGTGACATTGCATCGGTCCCATGCGTACTTCATCTTGTGGTTTAATTATTAAGTTCCTTTCCTTTGATTTTCCTTTTCATATTTCAAAGTATATCCTCTTCAAATCTATAAATTCAAGTAAATCAGAAGATTGTGACCAACAAATTATTGGTAGAAAGACCTGTTCAGTATATTCTTTTATGTTCTTGTTTTAATGGAGAGTATCAAAACAGTTATAACAGTTTCTCAGAATAGAATTGGAGAGAGTAATGCAAGAAATTGTATTTACAACTTGTTGTTAATGTAGTGTGAATAAGATTTAATTCTTGGATGAATATCTGGAGTGGTATTGACCATTGCCAGGCAGTATACACTAGAGCTAGCTCCGTATGCTAGTCCCGTTCAAGCAATAAAAGAAATAATTACCATATGTTTAAATTTCTTGTTTAACCGGGAAATACATAGATCCAACACACCTGAATTACTGTCTTTTATAATTCACTTTATTGTGAAGTTTCGTTAGTAGTACAAATCGCTTTTTCTTATATATGGAACTATTTTCATAGGTAGAGACTAGAATTGATCATGTTGTATCTTTATATTGATAGAATACCTGTAAAAAAAAAGAAAAAAAGATTTGGAGAGGCGTTCTGTAAGTGTCTGCAAATATCTTAATAACCTTAGTAAAATGAAATGGGTCATATTAAAGGTGGCTCATCAGTAAATAGATTTTGTAGAGAAACTTCTAATGTTAATGTTTTCTCTGGAGCTTATTGATGTTTGGGAATTCCATTGCATGATTAACTTCTTGTATCGTGAAAATTCTCTGCTACTTACCATGGTGCAAACCGTTGGGTTTTCGCTACAAAGCAAAAGGCAAGGGAGTGGTGGTTGCTTGCTGTTCTCCAAAAGTGCTGACTTGAGTTCCAGTTTCTTCCTTTTCTTTCTTTGTTGGCAAGATGACTTATCTTCTAACAGAAGTTCACCCAAGTGAGCTTTTGTTTTGTCAAGCGATTTGAAGAAAAAGGGTAAAATACAAGAACATTTTGCTATCACCATGCTTATATATAGATGTACGAGCATAAGGAGAAAGTGAACTCATGTTTGAAAATTGTAATTTCTGTTGTAGGGTGGGTAGCTAAGGCAAACAGGATGATATGCATGGGCAGCTGCTTGGAACAAATACAGATTGGTGTTTTTCTGTAGTGACACTGCGTCCTACAGAGCCACTTTCTTGCCCAGGCTAATCTAATAAATGAGAGTGTGTGTTGAGGGCTACACCGGCAGCACCGGCACTGCTGTTAATGGGTCCCTTTGTCACGTGCGGCGGGGCCACGTCTGGGACTGTCGCTGTGCCACCTTGGTTACAGAGATCTCCTGCAGCCTGGTAGGATACTGAGAGGTTTTACCTTCAGCTGCTCCATGAAACTTCAAGTAGTTGAAGATGAGGCAATCAGAGAAAAACCTACTGATATTAGTTCATGAGTATATAGTAAGCAATCAAAACTGAAGTAGAGTTGAATCAGACTGTCAATATTTTTCTGTGTAATTTAAGTGATAGGTCCTGAAATGTTATTTTAATTACTTCTAGTTTTGTTCCAGACACATATATGTGTGTGTATGTGTTACACATATATAGGTATGTGTATGTGTATTTCTAAAAAAAACCTTTTTTTTCCTGGAAACTAACTCCTGTGAATATCTTTATTACAAAAATGGAAAAAAAAATCAAAGGATAGACAAACAGTACAACAATTGTGGGGGAAAAAAAAATTAATTCTTTGTTCTTGTTTACCGGAATGAACATGAAATAGTGTTTGGTCATGTAACACGTGTGTGTGTGTGTGAACAGCATGGGTCCCAGTTGATAAAAAAAAAAAAAAAAACCTCACTTTTTTATTGCCTGGTATGACTTACTGTATTTCTCACTGTCTTTATAATACAATACTAATTAAGATTCTTTATTTTAATATTATTATTTGTAGCATTAGCATAAAGATATTGTAAAGCTTAAGACCAGTCATTTAACAACCTCCTGTCATCGTGTTTTCCTGCTAGTATTGCGAGACCTGCACCTTTGGCTTCCTTGGGGACTGTTTCATGGAAGCATTAAAACACAGTCCTGGTTTTCATTCCGAGCTGTTGCCCAGTGTGCCTTTCCCACTCACTCTACTGTGTATGTGCCATAACTTTCACCTTTTCTTTTTCTGCTTTGCTTTCAAGGTGCCCAGTGCAGCAGTAAAGAGAAACACAGCTGATAAATCACATCCCCTCTGTTCTGATGCTGAGTGGGAGCGTGCTAAGAGGTCACAAATACAGACAATGAAACTTATGTTTGGGCAAGGAGATGACAGATGTGTGGATATTTGTTGTAGGATAATAAATGAAATTGGAAAAAATTAAGTTGTATTTCAAGAGAAACTAACTTTAATGTGCTGTCAAAGTTTCCAGGGAGGATTTGACCTCTGCTTATATTAAAAAAACCTTATCTCTTCCCAATCAGTCTGCCTACCTGCTGCATCGTTTATTACTAATGCAATATTTTTCTTCTGTCAGTCATGCCAGCCGGAAGGCTAACAGAATCAGGGTGAATCAACACAGATCTTGTTTCAGCTGTCAGGAAGAGGCAAAGGAACAATGCAGAATAGAAAATGGTCACTTCCATAAGTCTTGAGGAAGAAATGGAGAGTGCATTTTGGAAGGCAAGGAGGCTGCCTTGTGCTGCAGAGAGGCTGGTGTGCAGCTTGTTAAAAGCATGCTGTGCTGGCACTGCCCCTACTGCAGTGGGGTGGGGGACACTTCATTCTGGTCCACCCTTTACTTTGTCACCAGGCCGTTGAATTTAGGCCTTTGGCTACTTGTTTTTTTAAAATACCTGTAAGTCACCTTAGTGGCTTAGTTGTTCAAGCTTATGCTGTTTGGTATTTTTAGTTTTATTTTACACAGCCACTAACAGATAGTAGCAGTGCTATGTTTGTACTTGTAAAGCCAAACAGTGAGCTAGGTTCAAAGAGTTTGATTTAATCTTCATTTTCTCCTTGTGCGGCCATGTGGCAAGGCTGTGGTTTTGAGGAAAAAGCCTTGTCCTTGAGGAGCTATGCTGAGGTCAATAACTCCTTACTCTGTGAAACCACATTTGGTCAAAACAACCCATCTGGAGCTTGAAAAAACATTTTTCCTATGTGGAAAACATTTTAAATCTAGTCAGTGTTTATTTACTTGTCTTTTTTATTCTTCAGATATGCCTCTTCATGTCCGGCGTAGTAGTGACCCTGCACTGATTGGCCTCTCAACCTCTGTAAGTGACACAAATTTTTCCTCGGAAGAGACTTCACGGAAACACCCTACAAGGTGGTCCACAACAGCAGGCTTTCTCAAGCAGAACACACCTGGTGTACCCAGTGCTCATGAAAGAAAGGTATATTTCTTTCCCCCTTATTTTATGCAAATGTACATGAATCTTGAATTGTTATTTTGTCCTTCTCTCACCTGCTTCTGGTTTAAACTTTGACCTGGTCTGCCTTGTCCACCAAACCCCATCATCATCAGAGGAGTATTTGAGTCACTTGTGTCTCCTGCCCTTCAGAGACTCTCAGTCCTTGCCCCACAGCAGGGGCTCTAAAAACTTAATTTTTGCAATTAACTGTAGTTGAGGCTCTGATTACTTATTACTCTGCAAAGCAGGGCCTAAATGCTGTCACGTGTGTTCTTTGAATGCAAATAGCCTGTGTCGGGTAATGATTTTTACTGATCTTTGTATAATTCTTGATGTCAATGAGAAATCTGCATGCCCACAGCTGGTTTGGTGTCTTTCTGACACAACATTGCTAGTTTTTACCTTCTGATGTCCTAGCCAAGTAAATACAAAACAGAAATTGCAAATGCTGTCTCTCTGTGATGACATACTTAAAACTAAAAAAGTGGAGTGTACAGTAGGTTTTTTTTACTTTTTCAATATGGTTTCAGTCTCTTTATATGAATTGCATTATTAGCTAGAGAAGTCAGGAGAAAGCTCTCCTCTCAGTGCATCGTTGAAAAAAAATTTTGGAAGAAGCATTCCTTTTTGTACAGTCCCTGACATTGTCCATAATTGTGATGCTAATTTGCAGACAAACTCAAAAGGAAAACATAATATATTTTCCAGCAGAAATGAGTAGTTTTTCAAGAAAGTTGCACTTTTGGTTACCATTCTGACTGTACAACATAAAATCGTGTTAGGAAATGTGCAGCTTATAATAGCAATTTTAAATCTTTTTTCTGTATTGTTATTAACTCTGTGTAGTATAAATGCAAACTAAGACTCTGCAGCCAGGACTCCCACACCCTAAATAAATAAGTCTTTACATTGTGCTGCTGAACTGAACAGTCTTCAGCAAGCTTTTGGTTATTTCAATAGCATCTGTAAAAACACAGTGCTCATAGGTCCACATTCTCACAGAGGTGTCAGTTTAACGTGGCCTGATTAGACGACTGCTTGGCTGGGGTCTCAGGTAGGTGGTGGTATATTTTCTGTCACTGGTAGTGGCGTGGCACTGAAGTGCATGCTGTTTTGAAAAATATCTTTTATACTATTCTGATGTGGAGAAGAGAAACCGTAATTTTTCTGCACTGTTAATCTGACTGCACTTCCTTACTGAACAAACATAGATGTGGTGGGCTGTATGTAGAATGGTTATATTTCTATGAAAGTCTGAAGTTGGCAGAAATTGGAAAGAATTGAACAGCTCTAGTCTTTCACACTAGTCTTCTCGCATCATTACTTGTTCAGCATGTTCTCACTCTTGATTTTTTTCTGAAAATATTTCATGTCTACTGGAGCATGGTGACCAAACTGGAAAGGAATGCATATGATCTCATGTAGTGATGGGGGAAACAAGGCACAAGAGAACATTAAATCAAGGAGATTGGAAAGAACCAATGTAGGTTGACTAGTACAATAGATACTGATAATTTCTTTTCCCTTTTTTGCACACTCGATACACATAGATCCTTTGAATAGACCAGATCACTGAGCACCCTATTTTTAATAGATAAGATGCAGTAAATGACTGGAATGAAATAGTAATTGCTTGTGCAACATCTGTTATGAATTAATCCCGAGTTCTATTGTGTTAGGCTGTCTTTTCAGACTGTCTTTTCAGACAGTCTTTTTCTGTTTTCAGCATCTTAATTTCTTCATGAGTCAAGATTTTGTAGTGAATTATATAACATTTATGAACACATATTAGGAATTCTCATTTCCTTTCCCACTTTTAGCAACGATTTCATTTGTAATATTCTTTTAAAAGGTGCATTTTTAAAGTCTTCACTTAAAATCACATACCAAAGTAGTGACACTGAATTTTTACAAATGTTTTTTGGTTATTTGGATTGCAACAAGTCCTCACTACTTTTCTTACGTTAGATTGTTTTCTTTGGCTACTCAGATAACAAAAAGAGATGGCTGTCCTTTGTTCCCAACTGTTTCATTGATTATAGATGACACAGACACTTCAGGCAAATCAATGAGAACAATCTTAATTTTCTGCTCAGTGCGTTGGGCTTGAGCACCCATATATCTTTTGTGGGCGGTTGGCACTACGTAATGTTTTCACTGCAGTTCTCTCTCTTGACAGCACAAGAACATATGTTCTTGGGCTGAGATTTGCAGCACAGTTGTAGATTAGCAACTCTGCCCCAGCAGTATCTTGCAGAAACAAGAAAAGTGTTTCTGGGATGGTTGCCAAGAGCTTCATCCACCTACTGACTCTAAGAAGTGACATTACTTGCAGCCCGTCACCTCTAAAGAGAAATAATTGACAGGTAGAAACCCTGTCCAATTTTTTGGAGGGATTAGCAGAGGGAAACTGCATGTATCTGGCAGAAGGGATTTATTTCTTGAGGGCAAGAGAGAGAAGACTGCTTATTAGCGTTTGTTTCATTTTGGGTGAGAACAATTTGGAATGGTGGGAAAATGGGCAGATGCCCAAGCTGAGATGAAATGAAGGGGTGAGAGCGCTGCCATGCATCAAAGTCTGTGAGGAGCCAGGACATGTGCCAGCAGTTCTGGGCAAACAGAAAGGGAAGAGGGCATGGGGGAAGAGGAAAAATGTGGGATGTTTGAAGGATTCTGTAGAATAAGATGTAGTGCTACCTGTAGTTATTAGCATAGATAAAGCAGGACATCAGGCTTTCCTGTGTCCTTAGGGAAA